>NC_048576.1:68931080-69231080 GCF_013265735.2 Oncorhynchus mykiss | reverse complement strand
AACATGCATAAGATAAATGGTTGTTCATCATGTCAGTTTAGTTGACAGTTTATGGTGACTCCATGTAGTTATTTGTCTAATACAGCCTATCCACTGCTCAACAACCCCCATGTAGGATATATCTGGATACAGTATATCCAGTGACACAAACACATTACCTCTCACTGGGCTCTCCTTCCATCCCATCCATACATGGAGACAAGACCCTCCGTGCTCAGCTGGCCTGCCTTAGGACAGGGTTGGGGACAAATCCATTTCAATCTCATTCAATTCAGGAAGTACACTGACATTCTTATTCCAATCCTCTTCTATGCTTTTCAATGAGGAAAATGTTGAATTGGAATTTAGGGCTCGATTCAATCCGTAGTGCAGAAGATCAGCGTTAAAGGCAATGCTTCCGTGTACATGGATACTGCATTCACGGTGAATGCTGCATATGTTGGCTCAATTGGAAATTACATTTAAATTTCAACCACGCTACAACACAGACCTTCCATCCTACGGACTGAATCTAGCCTTTGGTTAACTTTCTGAATTGACTGGAATTAATATGGAATTGATCCCAACCCTAGTCCCAATGCTCCCTTGTCCTGCCTCAAATCCAACCCCATGCTCCCTTTTTCTGCCCCTACTTCCAGCCCCATGCTCCCCTCTCCTGCCCCTACCTTCAGCCCCATGCTCCCCTGTCCTGCCCCTACTTCCAGCCCCATGCTCCCCTGTCCTGCCCCTACTTCCAGCCCCATGCTCCCCTGTTCTGCCCCTACCTTCCGCCCCATGCTCCCCTGTCCTGCCCCTACATCCAGCTCCATGCTCCCGAGGAGGACCAGTGTTTCTCTGGCTGCTGAGGTTACATTGAGACACGGCTGTCCCCTCAGTCCTCACCAGGACACACACTCCACTGCTCTGCTCCGTCTGTTGGGAGACTACATACACAGATGGTCCAGAATCTGTTGTGTATGAGGATGGAGTCTGGGGTTTCAAATGTCTGTCGGTCGACCTGTTCAATGCAGGGTATGATATGATGGCGGTGGTGCGTGTCCATAACAGGGAATCTAGTGGCATGGTTGCATTATGATGCATCGTAGAAAGTGCATCATCACCAGCGGGGTGATTTGCACAGAGTCTGCGCAGTGTGTAGTAGAGATTAAACTAGGTTATGTAACCAGCTATCCCCTAGGACTCAGCCCTAACCCATCTGACCTTGCTCCTAACCCCTCTCATTTGGGCCTTAGTTTGTCTGTTTGGCTCTGAGCTATGCTACGAGTGTTGTGGAGTTGATATAAGAGGAGTGCGTACAGAATGATGATACACTATTGCATGGTCTGTGACATCTCTGCCTGTGGCTTTAAAATCATTGATCCGGACTAAAAAAATTCAAAAACACGTTCAAAGGTTAGGGGTATTTTCTGCTAGAATGATTGAGAAAGGGAAGGCCAGGATGTGGGGGGTGGTAGGTTGGTAGGGGGAGGCAGCTGGAGACGTGCCCATGTTGGAGGCTCTCGCATGGGCAGCTGGTGGTATGACGGCCCCAGGCTGCTAGTTCTTTCCATGGCGCTCCAGGCCTGTGAGTGCAGGAAGAGGCTAATCCTGACTGCAAGGCAGAGGACACTCTGGCCATCTAACATGGTGCCATCTAACATGGTGCCATCTAACATGCTGCCATCTAACATGGTGCCATCTAACATGGTGCCATCTCTCTGTTCGCATTCACTGTGTGTAACTTTTTCACAGTCACACATAACGTATTCCACCTCTAGCTCATACACACACACACACACACACACTTTGTTCACTTTCACTTTCCTCCTCCACATGCACAAACACACACCTACCTACACACAGATATAACACACACACACACACATTCTAATCCTCACACCTTCCCATTCCAGAGAGACCGTATGTTAACATCCAGGGGTCTGTTACCCAGATCTTCCTTTCACACGGCGATGACTCAATGACAGGTGTCACTCGAGATCCCCCTCTGCCACAGCTTGCCCTGACAGATAAGAGACACAAAATGCACATTCAAGAAACAGAAAACTGGACTGGGCTTACACAGCAGAAACTTCCAAAAATAACAAATGTATGGTTAACAGGTGTTATAGCACTCGAAAAAAAACAGGCAGACATATTTATCTTCTTACACTCGGGCTTTATTCAAACACGTATACTGACATCTGACGGATCCTCAGTGACGTCTTCCTCAGATGAAAAGATCCCTGTCTGTGTCACACTGTTCTGTAAATTACAAGTCACTTAGTGTCGTTTATTAGCCTCGGTACTGGGTGAATGTACAGTATGTTTCTAAGTGTGTCTTGGCAATGTGAAATCATGTGTTGAGCATAGCAGAGGGATAACAGTGATGGTTCTATAAAGACGGTGTGTTTAATGATGTCATGCAGGAGAGGAAAGGCCAGAGCCAGACAAGAGTCCAGACAGTTGTGGTTAAGGGCGCTGTACTGCAGCGCCAGCTGTGCCATCAGAGTCCCTGGGTTCGCGCCCAGGCTCTCTCGTAACCGGCCGCGACCGGGAGGTCCGTGGGGCGACGCACAATTGGCCTAGCGTCGTCCGGGTTAGTGAGGGCTTGGTCGGTAGGGATGTCCTTGTCTCATCGCGCACCAGCGACTCCTGTGGCGGGCCGGGTGCAGTGCGCGCTAACCAAGATTGCCAGGTGTACGGTGTTTCCTCCGACACATTGGTGCGGCTGGCTTCCGGGTTGGATGCGCGCTGTGTTAAGAAGCAGTGCGGCTAGGTTGGGTTGTGTATCGGAGGACGCATGACTTTCAACCTTCGTCTCTCCCGAGCCCGTACGGGAGTTGTAGCGATGAGACAAGATAGCAGCTACTACAACAATTGGATACCACGAAATTGGGGAGAAAAAAAGGGGTAAAAAAAAAGGAAAAAAAAGAGTCCAGACAGTTGAAGGACAAACTGCCTAAAGGCTCAATGTG
The DNA here is from genome assembly GCF_013265735.2 of Oncorhynchus mykiss. NCBI lineage: Eukaryota > Metazoa > Chordata > Actinopteri > Salmoniformes > Salmonidae > Oncorhynchus > Oncorhynchus mykiss. The sequence goes on along the minus strand of NC_048576.1, from coordinate 69,228,126 downwards.
TTGATGTCAGCTCAGCTCCTCGGGTATGAAGTGCTAACACTGTTGCAGTACTCACTTTTCTGTTTTGGGGAGGAAAATATATATATATATATATATATATATATATATATATATATATATATATATATACAGTGGGGCAAAAAAGTATTTAGTCAGCCACCAATTGTGCAAGTTCTCCCACTTAAAACGATGAGAGAGGCCTGTAATTTTCATCATAGGTACACTTCAACTATGACAAACAAAATGAGAAAAAAAAATCCAGAAAATCACATTGTAGGATTTTTAATTAATTTAATTGCAAATTATGGTGGAAAATAAGTATTTGGTCACCTACAAACAAGCACGATTTCTGGCTCTCACAGACCTGTAACTTCTTCTTTAAGAGGCTCCTCTGTCCTCCACTCGTTACCTGTATTAATGGCACCTGTTTGAACTTGTTATTAGTATAAAAGACACCTGTCCACAACCTCAAACAGTCACACTCCAAACTCCACTATGGCCAAGACCAAAGAGCTGTCAAAGGACACCAGAAACAAAATTGTAGACCTGCACCAAGCTGGGAAGACTGAATCTGCAATAGGTAAGCAGCTTGGTTTGAAGAAATGAACTGTGGGATCTTTTTAAGTGGGAGAACTTGCACAATTGGTGGCTGACTAAATACTTTTTTGCCCCACTGTATATACAGTGTTACTGTGTTACTGTACTACTGATGTGAGACTGGTGTTAAAAACACTAGTACACAATTGTGGGAACATACACACTCACACACACACACACACAAACACACTCTAAAACAGCAGTATGCACAGCATTCCTGACATCTACAGTACCTCCTCTATCCCAGGCAGGCCTTTTATGGTCACAGTGATCAATACTGCACATGTTTTATGGTGAGTCCAGGCAGGCAGCTTCAAACATTCCCATCTCTAACTCTCACTCCCTTCCTGCACCTCTCCTCTCCTCTCACTCCATAGGAGACACTAACCAGGGGTCTGAGGAGCTCCAGCTCAAGCTTCCCTATGGGCCCTGGTGAAAAGTAGTGCACTATGTAGGGAATATGGTACCATTTAGGACACACCCTACAGTATGTCTACTAACAGCCAAGCATCCACTCCCTCCAGCATTCAGCAGACCTGTATTGGCCTCCCTCTATCTGAGTTCCCAAACTGCGAGGGGGGAGGAAGGCGCTGTGGAGCTCCTTTTAAACCTCAGCCTAAGCTCTTATTTCATGGTTGGGTTTACCTTTCAGTCCGACTCACAATGAGCCATGCACCATTGGAGCCACTTAGCAATGAAATATATATATATTTTTTGGTGGACGTGTCACTCTGTGCAGAAGGCAACCTGGCTCTGGACACCTGGCTAATGTGGGTCTGAGGTGACTCCATGCTCCACTTGTTTTGGCCAGGCCGCCTTCTGGTTTAACTGGTGCAGTTGGACTGGCTGCCTGGAGCCCACGGCTAACTTACATAGACAGGCTTCTCCTCTCCCACATACACATACATTTTAATACAGCACTACACACAACACAACACCACACCACACTACACTACACAATGCCATTTACACACCAGAACAACACCGTTAAGTCAACACAATCTGCACCTCACACAGAGGAGGGATCACTAAGAGGATTCCCAAAAAGAGAGAGAGTGTGTGTGTGTAAAATGTGTTCTGTGGTAGCTCAATTCCTATTGGGATTATTTTGGCTCCTCTCTGGTACATTTGAGCATCTTTTTCTTGGGTTTGATATCCTATTGTTTGGTTTGATATCCTACAGCCCCTCAAAATAACCCCATTTATTTCACTGTGCTGAAACTGTGTTGTTGGGTTGGAACATGTATTCTTTTGGGGTATAGCAGAGACTATAATGGATCTAATACATGTGGAGATTGCAGTCTGTCTCAATTTCAGAGAGAACACTTGTTTGGATTCATGCTTTTCTATCTGTCTCCTCTCCTCCGTAATTCATCTCTGACTTCTGCTGTTGAACTTGAAGAAGCGAAGCTCATTGGTCTAACTCGACTATCTCTACATTCTCTGTCAAAATCCTCTCACTCATCCGCTTTCATGATAAGATATTGCGCGCTCGTACTTCTTTGCTCTTCCTTCAAAATTTTTGAGACATGTTGGTAGACAGTACGTTATGTATAATCTCCTTTCATATTTGACTAATTCTCTTTTTCTCTCTCCCCCTCTATCATCCCTCTGTCTTCATCTCTCTCCCCTCTCTCTCTTCATCATCCCTCTCTCTCTCTCCTTCCCCCCTCTCTCTTCATCCATCCCTGTCTCTCTCTTTATCTCTCCATCTCTCCCCCACCCTCTCTTTTCATCCACCCCTGTATCTCTCTCTCTCTCTCTCTCTCTCTGTTTCCTTGTCTCCATGTAGAGTCTGTGAGCAGGTGAGTGCGGGATCCTGTCTGCCCCACTGTCCAGCGACATAATGAGCTGGAGCTTCCTCACGCGGCTGCTGGAGGAGATCCACAACCACTCCACCTTCGTGGGGAAGCTGTGGCTCACCGTGCTTGTCGTCTTCCGCATCGTCCTCACCGCCGTCGGGGGAGAGTCCATCTACTATGACGAGCAGAGCAAGTTCGTCTGCAACTCGGGCCAGCCGGGCTGCGAGAATGTCTGCTACGATGCCTTCGCGCCGCTATCGCACGTCCGCTTCTGGGTCTTCCAGATCATCCTGGTGGCCATGCCATCTCTCATGTACATGGGCTACGCCGTCAACAAGATCGCCCGGCTGGACGAGGACAAGGGCGGGGGAGGGTTGACCACTGAGACAGGGGGAGGGGATGGAGGGGGCTACACCCACCGGAGGCCCAGGAAGATCTGCTTTGGGGCGCGGCAGCACCGGGGAATAGAGGAGGACCAGGACCAGGACCAAGAGGATGACCCTATGATCTACGAGGTGCCTGAGCCCGAGCCCCCTCGCCGGGTCGACCCGCTGGCCCCGCGGCCCAAGCCCAAGGTACGCCATGACGGGCGGCGGCGTATCCAGGGTGACGGGCTGATGCGTATCTACGTGCTGCAGCTGGTGACTCGCACGGCGCTGGAGGCAGGCTTCCTGGCGGGCCAGTACCTGCTGTACGGCTTCCGTGTGATTCCTGTGTTCGTGTGCTCCTTCGAGCCCTGCCCCCACAGCGTGGACTGCTTCGTGTCACGGCCCACGGAGAAGACCATCTTCCTGCGCATCATGTACGGTGTCACGGTGCTCTGCCTCACCCTCAACGTGTGGGAAATGCTGCACCTGGGCATCGGGACCATCTGTGACATCCTCCGCCGTCGCCGCTGCCCACCCCAGGAGGACGAGTACCAGCTGGGGCTGCTGGGACCCAGCGTAGGGGTCTCCGTGGGGGTGCCCGGGCCGGAGCCGGGAGCAGGGGGAGGGGTGGTGGGGGATGGGGGTGCTGAGTACGTGGGGTACCCGTTCTCGTGGAACGCCCCGTCAGCTCCACCAGGCTACAACATCGTGGTGAAGCCGGAACAGATTCCTTACACAGACTTGAGCAACGCCAAGATGGCGTGCAAGCAGAACCGGGCCAACATCGCCCAGGAGGAGCAGCAACAGTTTGGAAGCAACGAGGACAATTTCCCCACGGGAGGGGAGGCCCGCGTGGCCCTCAACAAGGACATGATCCTGCATGCCCATGACCAGCTAGAGGCAGCCATCCAGGCCTACAGCCAGCAGCACAGGGCAGAGGAACACCTGGGGGACAACCATGATGACAAGCCCCAAAGCAACATCACCCAGGCCCAGCCAAAGCCTCAGCCTCACAAGGAGCGCAAGCACCGCTTCAAACACGGCAAGGGGGGCAGCAGTGGAGAAGGGACTGGAAGCAGCAGCAACAGCAGTAGTAGCAAGTCAGGGGTGGGCAAGCCTTCTGTGTGGATTTGACCCCATACACACACAAATAGACAAACACACACACACTCAAGCCCTGGCCTGAGCCAGCACTGACGGAGCCCCATATCCGTGTAGTGTATGTGTCAGTGAGGGAAGGGGTGGTCCCGAAAACACCAGCGCCAGCCCTGAATGGAGAGCTGAGGTAGTGGGATGTCATGCTGTCTTTCTGTGGATATTTCAACACCATGTTGTGCCTTTAAAAATCCCACAAGCTGGAGGAGACTAGCCTACAGTAGTAATATGTCAGTGTGGACAGGCGAGGAGAGGTGTGTCAAGAGCACTAGGGATTTTTCAGCAGGCAGTTGTGTGTCTGGGTTGTCGCTGTCTAACCTACAAGACCCCGACACAACTCTCTGAAACAGTCTCTAGTGTTTCTGAACTCTTCCAGTTCTGAAGCAGACACTTGTTCTCTGTTGTTTTCCTACTGTCCCGTCTTCCAGTAGCCTGACGACTCACAGTAAATTATTCTGTAGTTCGCTGCATACTTTAGTCTGAGCCTGCCATTATTGAAGTCGTTTGTGGTGACGAAGGGCACATGGGGCATTGTACAAACAAAGTCATTAGCGATTGGATCGTCTCTAACCAATCAGAGTCCATGAGGAATTTTCAAACTGAATGTGTTGGCATTCGGTGAAGGGTTGGGGAGGTACTCAGATCCAGACTCATTGAGGAGAAGAAACTAACGTCTGTGGGTGTGGTGTAGCGTTTGGCCGGAGCAAGGATTCTGGGCAGCCAGGCAAGTCTTCTAGAGGATATTGGGCTGAGAAAATTACTAAATCGTTATCACCATCTCTTTTTGGGGATTTCTGATCCATTTATTTATATCCCGTCCATTCTCTTGGTGATCCTGATTTCCATGCCACATTTTGATCAAGATAATCTGCTGGCTGACTTTCTGCAAAGTCACAGACTTCATAATACATTGGCATCAGAATGAATGGACATCATAATGCAATGACATCGCAATACAAACACCGTATAAAACAATGACTTTATAATGCAATGACATCATAATGCAATGAATGACATTGTAATACAAAGACAGTATAAAACAATGACTTTATAATGCAATGGCATCATAATGCAATGAATGACATCATAATACAAAGACAGTATAAAACAATGACTTTATAATGCAATGACATCATAATGCAATGAATGGCATTGTAATACAAATACAGTATAAAACAATGACTTTATAATGCAATGACATCATAATGCAATGAATGACATCATAATACAAAGACAGTATAAAACCATTGCTTTTAATGCAATGACATCATAATGCAATGACTTCCTAATGCAGGGATAATAATGAAAAGGTCAATCACAATGTAGATGTTCAAATTCCCTGAAGGCTATTGTCTGTCTATTTTCTCTCCAAGGTCGCTGATGTTTAATATGTGTGTGACTTTATATTTGACCCAGGCCAAGTCTTTGAGTGCATGCATCTTCCAGGTGGAGGGACTGATCATGGCTTGATCAGATGAAAGTGGTCAGGGAGATGGTTGATGGAGACAGAGTCTGGTGAAGAGGGCTACTCTTGTAGCCACTGGAGTTCCCCTCCTTCACAATGTGTATGAGAAGCAATTATTCTCACCATTAATTATTACCATTTATTGACAACTCCCTGTGTAAACCTGCACTCTTTTCACTTTATTTTCTCTGTGTTTCTCTGTCACTAGTTCTCTCCATTTTGGACCTGTGTAAGGTTTTCTCAGTACTGGGTTGACATTTTATCTGTCTGATTATTGAGTGCCCCCTGGTGGTAAACTAAGGATTTATCATCCCGTTAGTACAACATTACTTACTTTAATTTGGTATTTTACTAGTACTTACTAATTTCGAGTTACCAATGATCACCCAACATTCCAAACACCTGAAGTTAGTCTCTCCAGTTACACAGCAGCCCCCTGTTTCCTTTTCAACCTCTTCCTTCCAAGAACCTTCCTCACAGTGTTCAATATGAGACCAACAAGGCTGGAATAAAAACAGCTCTCCAAGCTAGCCGTGTTGATGAAGATCTGCCTCTCTGTTCTCCTCTGTCCAAGTATTTCTCTGAACTGCCATATAGGCTCTGTCCCAAATAGCGCCCTACTCCCCTTGGGCCCTGGTCAAAAGTACTGCAATATATAGGGAATAGGGTGCCATTTGGGATGAAGCTATAGAGACCAAACACTGTTAGTGTGATGACGGCAGCGTCACTGCCATTGCCAAGACAACGTTAGGCTACTATGCAGCCAGGTTGTCATGTAGCTTTGCTAAGGAATACTGTGGCCATGCTACCTGAATCACAAAGGAGAAGAACCTGTGTGCTGTATGTAAGACCAATCCTTTGTATTTTTTGTAAAAGTCGCTCTGTTTTCTATTATGTGTAAGTGTGTTTCGGTGTGTTTTGGGAGGTCTAATGTAGCAGAAGTTAAATTGGTTTCCGTTTTTTTTTGACCAGTGGTGTTTTTCAAACAAAACTTTTTTTCTTCAATAAAGATTTTTAAAATAAACAATAAAGATTGTTTTTACAGATAATTTCTTCTATAATTGTTTTTCTTTCATTGCCTTCAAATTGTACAAATAATATATTTTTATAGGTACAATAGTTGTGTATCATGTTGTTGATGTGTAAAATAAAAAATGTAATTGCCAAATGTATCCTTGTTTGGAAATAGACTCGAATTTGCCATGTAGCAAACTTCTGGGCCCATATTCAGAAATCATCTCAGGGTAGGAGTGCTGATCTAAGATCAGTTTGGCCTTTTAGATTGTAATTACACTCCTCAGTGTACAAAACATTAAGAACACCTGCTCTATCCATGACATAGACTGACCAGCTGAATCCAGGTGAAAGTTATGATCCATTATTAATCCCACTTGTTAAATCCACTTCAATCAGTGTAGGTGAAGGGGAGGAGTTTTAAGCCATGAGACATGGATTGTGTATGTGTGCCATTCAGAGAGTGAATGGGCAAGACCAAATATTTAAGTGCCTTTGAATAGGGTATGGTAGTAGATGCCAGGCGCACGCACTGGTTTGTGTCGAGAACTGCAACGCTTTTGGGTTTTTGATGCTCAACAGTCAATCAATCAATTCAATCAAGAATGGTCCACCACCCAAACCGCATACAGTCAACTAAAGTTCTGAGTAGTGCTGACCAGCTGTGTGTATAGGAGCGTGCCAGATTTTGGGCATGGGGGAGAAACTGCCAAATCTTTCTTAGCTCTGCTCGACAGTAACTTTTCCCAATTTTAGGACTAATAATCTTGCTCTTTCTGTCCTAGTTGTACTGTTGGTTTACTATGGGTAGACCTTTCTCCTGATAGGCCTCTCTTAAATCTCACTAACCTATGTAAATCAATCAATTAATCAAATGTATTTATAAAGCCCTTTTTACATCAGACGATGTCACAAAGTGCATTGCAGAAACCCAGCCTAAAACCCTAAACAGCAAGTAATGCAGATATAGAAGCCAACTAATAGTACTTCATAACCTATAGTAACCAATTCAAACGGGGAAAAAAGCATTCCTTGTAAGTAATAATCCTAAAGCCTATTGTACATGTTCAGTGCCACGTGTCCATGGTTATAAGGCAGCCAACAGGCAGGCATAAATCACAGGAAGTACTCCGTCCAGTCAGCTTCTCTTCTGGCAGTGATTGGCTGATTGGTATGGACGCCAGGCTCTATCTATACTCACTCTGCTCTGATCCCCGCAAGCCGCAGGTGTTATATCAACCGCCCAATGAAATGAAATCACATTTTATTGGTCGCATACACATATTTTGCAGATATTAACGCAAGTGCAGCAAAATGCTTATGTTTCTAGCTCCAACAATGCAGTAATACCTGACAATACAAAAGAATAGACACAAATCCTTCAAAAAATGAAGAAAGGAATTAAGAAATATCAGAACGAGCAATGTCAGATTCAGGAATATAAATATTTTTGTGTATAGACATTATGGACTGTATATGAATATAAAAGGTGTGTACAGCCGTAGTTATATAGGATAAGCTTTGACTAGAACACAGTATATACATATGAAGTGGGTAAAACAGCATGTAAACATGATTCAAATGACCAGTGTTCCATGACCATCTACAGTGCATTCGGAAAGTATTCAGACCCCTTCCCTTTCTCCCCATTTCAAATCAAATCAAATCCAATTTTATTTGTCACATACACATGGTTAGCAGATGTTAATGCGAGTGTAGCGAAATGCTTGTGCTTCTAGTTCCGACAATGCAGTAATAACCAACAAGTAATCTAACTAACAATTCCAAAACTACTGTCTTATACACAGTGTAAGGGGATAAAGAATATGTACATAAAGATATATGGATGAGTGATGGTACAGAGCAGCATAGGCAAGATACAGTAGATGGTATCGAGTACAGTATATACATATGAGATGAGTATGTAAACAAAGTGGCATAGTTAAAGTGGCTAGTGATACGTGTATTACATAAGGATACAGTAGATGATAGAGTACAGTATATACATATATATATATGAGATGAATAATGTAGGGTAAGTAAACATTATATTAGGTAGCATTGTTTAAACTGGCTAGTGATATATTTTACATAATTTCCCATCAATTCCCATTATTAAAGTGGCTGGAGTTGAGTCAGTGTGTTGGCAGCAGCCACTCAATGTTAGTGGTGGCTGTTTAACAGTCTGATGGCCTTGAGATAGAAGCTGTTTTTCAGTCTCTCGGTCCCAGCTTTGATGCACCTGTACTGACCTCACCTTCTGGATGATAGCGGGGTGAACAGGCAGTGGCTCGGGTGGTTGTTGTCCTTGATGATCTTTATGGCCTTCCTGTAACATCGGGTTGTGTAGGTGTCCTGGAGGGCAGGTAGTTTGCCCCCGGTGATGCGTTGTGCAGACCTCACTACCCTCTGGAGAGCCTTACGGTTGTGGGCGGAGCAGTTGCCGTACCAGGCGGTGATACAGCCCGCCAGGATGCTCTCGATTGTGCATCTGTAGAAGTTTGTGAGTGCTTTTGGTGACAAGCCGAATTTCTTCAGCCTCCTGAGGTTGAAGAGGCGCTGCTGCGCCTTCTTCACGATGCTGTCTGTGCGAGTGGACCAATTCAGTTTGTCTGTGATGTGTTATTATGTGATGTGTGATTTTGTTACATTACAGGCTTATGAGACTTAAAATGGAGCTCAGGTGCATCCTGTTTCCATTGATCATATTTGAGATGTTTCTACAACTTGATTGGAGTCCACCTGTGGTAAATTCAATTGATTGGACATGATTTGGAAAGGCCTACACCTTTCTATATACAATGCATTCATTAAATATTTAGACCCCTTCCCCTTTTCCACATTTTGTTACATTACAGCATTATTCTAAAACGAGTTAAATAAAAAATCCTCATTCCTAGAGCTGGCCGCCTAGCCAAACTGAGCAATCGGGGGAGAAGGGCCTTGGTCAGGGAGGTGACCAAGAATCCGATGATCACTCTGACAGAGCTCCAGAGTTTCTCAACCATCTCTGCAGCACTCCATCAATCATACATTTATGGTATTGTGGCCAGATGGAAGCCACTCCTCAGTAAAAGGCACATGACAGCATGTTTGGAGTTGACCAAAAGGCACCTAATGGACTCTCAGACCATAAGAAACAAGATTCTCTGGTCTGATGAAACTAAGATTGAACTCTTTGGCCTGAATGCCAAGTGTCACATCTGGCGGAAACCTGGCAAGATCCCTACGGTGAAGCATGGTGGTGGCAGCATCATGCTGTGAGGATGTTTTTCAGCGGCAGGGACTGGGAGACTAGTCAGGATCGAGGGAAAGATGAACGGAGCAAAGTACAGAGAGATCCTTAATGAAAACCTGCTCCAGAGTGCTCAGGACCTCAGACTGGGGCGAAGGTTCACTTTCCAACAGACAACAACCCTAAGCACACAACCAAGACAAAGCAGAAATGGCTTCGGGACAAGTCTATGAATGTCCTTGAGTGGTCCAGCCAGAGCCTGGACTTGAACCGGATCGAACATCTCTGGAGAGACCTGAAAATAGCTGTGCAGCAACACTCCCGACACAACCTGACATAGCTTGAGAGGATCAGCAGGGAAGAATGGGAGAAACTCCCCAAATACAGGTGTGCCAAGCTTTTAGCGTCATACCCAAGAACACTCAAGGCTATAATCGCTGCCAAAGGTGCTTCAACAAAGTACTGAGTAAAGGGTCTGAATACTTATGTAAATATGATATTTCAGGTTTGTATTATTTATTTATATGTAAGCTATGTTTTAGCTTTGTCGTTATGGGGCATTGTGTTTAGATTGATGAGTGGAAAAAACTATTTAATACATTTTAGAATAAGGCTGTAAAGTAACAAAATGTGGAAAAAGTCAAGAGGTCTGAATATTTTCAGAATGCACTGTACATAGGGCAGCAGCATCTAAGGTGTAGGATAGAGTACTGGGTGGTAGCCGGCTAGTAACAGTCTGATGGCCTGGAGATAGAAGCTGTTTTTCAGTCTCTCTATCCCAGCTTTGATACAACTGTCTGCCTTCTTGATGGTAGCAGGGTGAAAAGGCCGTGGCTCAGGTGGCTGAGGTCCTTGATGATCTTCAATGTCAATCTCTCGCTTCCCTTTTTTTTTACAAGGCAATCAGCCCGCATTAAATTCAGCACAGGAGAAAAAACATTTTTTTCATTTAGATCCATTTAGTTTCAGTTACTTTAAGGGTCATTCTTGAATTACGGTGGCATTTGGGCATGGCATTTCAAAAATAAAAAACACATTTTCTCTATATATTTGTTTTTACATTTGGGTACATTTTCCCACTCTGAATCAACTAATATGGTATATTAATAACATTAAGTCATTTTTACCATTATGATAACATTGTGCCACCAGTAGGAGTAATAGCAATGATGGTGACACCAATGAGACATTTTAGGTAAATGAGGATTTTCTAAAATGGAGACCACAAGTGCTCAAATCTAAGTTAATCAATCCTTTAAAAACAATTTACTAAAGTGATATGAATAATCATTTTACTCACAATGTTATTTCCCTTCATTTAAATTGACTTACGCCACATTCGCGTGCTAGTCGGAACAAGGAAACTCTGAAATGTCTAACTGGTTGTAGTTATACACGTGCCCGTGTTCCACCAGTTAGCAAGTCGGAAATGTCAGTTTCCTACTTCCGACTAGCATGTGAATGCAGCATAACACCAAGTGACACTTTGTATTTAGACACACCAAGTTATCAATGGAATCCTCAAATTTATGACATACTAAAAGGGTATGATTAGCTAATAATTTTCTTTAATACATAGACCCCTCTCCCGATAACAGTTTGCCAATGGAGAGTATGCTCAAGGTCCTTGATATCCTTGCAATCAGTGATTTTAAAGGCGGTAACACAAATGGCATAAAACTGAGGGCCAACCCACCCGAGTGGCGCAGCGTTCTAAGGCACTGCATCGCAGTGCTAGAGGCATCACTACAGTCCCGGGTTCGATCCCAGGCTGTATCACAACCGGCCGTGATCGGGAGTCCCATAGGTCGGCGCACAATTGTCCTATTAGGGTAGGGTTTGGCCGGGTGGGCTTTACTTGGCTAATTGCGCTTTAGCGGGCCGGGCGCCAGCAGGCTGACCCCCGGTTGTCAGTTGAATGTTGAGTGTTTCCTCTGACAATTTGGTGCTTCTGGATAAGGGAAGGGGTTAAGAAGCGTGGTTTGGCGGGTTATGTTTTGGAGGACGCATGACTTGACCTTCGCCTCCCGAACCCGTTGGGGAGTTGCAGCGATGAGACAAGATTGAAATTGGGGGGTAAAATAATAACAAATAATAATAAGCTGAGGGACACACATTATACTAGTACAATTGTTTTTATTTTAATTGCCTTCTTTGTTTTTATTCATTTTATTCATATATTAATACTTTTGTTCACTGTCTAGCATTCAAAATGATAGATATCTCTAAATACCTAAAACATCACCTCTATACATCACTAGTGGGACAAACCAATTTGCAAGCCATCAGTAGTTTCTATAATACATACAAATAAATATGTTGCAGTATAAAGGACTTACATGTTTTGCTACTAAATAACAGTTAAATAAAACCGAACATTTATTATTTGTCATGTTTTGTCATGTTTTTGTTTTTACATGGTGCCAAAATCAAGAGGCAGCATCTACCACCGCAATTCAAGAATGACCCCTAAAGAGGCAGGGGGAGAGCTGGGCCCCTCTTAGAAATCAAAATGTGTATAGTATATAGACTAAATGCCACAGAGAAAAGGCCCAGACTGGGTTCAAAGTACCTGGGTGTGTTAGGGGTCCGTACAGGGTCTGAAGAGGCTCGACAATGGCTCTATAGGGGCCTAGAGTCTATGTATGCATCTCAAATGGCACCCTATTCCCTATATAGTGCACTACTTTCAGGGTGCCATTTTGGGATGTATCCTGTATAAGATGTCTGTGGGCAGCTGTCTCTATGTGGCCCCAGCCAGCAGACCCTCAGTGGGACCCAGTCCCAGGCAGTATAGGGGCCATCTCAGAGAGAAGGAAGGCTGAGGCCCCATCTGCTCCACATCTGAGCATCAGTCAGTGTGGACTGGGGTGACTTATGGCTCCAAGATGGGGCCTGTGTGGTTTGGATTTGTGTGCATGTGTACGTTCATGTAGGGGCGGACTGGCCACCTAGCATTTCAGGCAAATGCCAGATGGGCTGGTCCATTTTTAGCTCAGTGGGCTTATCTAACTTTTGTGCAAAATTATAATTATCTGGAAATTATCTGGATAATAATGGGGGCCTCAAGGAACAAAATGGGCCGATGTGGGGGCCTCAAGAAAGAAACCGATTTGGTGTCCTCAAGGAAAATAATTGTCCGGTGTGTTATACAGTGCCTTCAGAAAGTATTCATACCCCTTTACTTATTACACATTTTGTTTTGTTACAGCCTGAATTCAAAATGGGTTAAATATTTTTCACCTAATATCACCCATTTACACACAATACCCCATGATGACAAAGTGAAAACATGTTTTTGACATTTTTGCAAATATATTGAAAATTAAATACAGAAATATCAAATTTACATAAGTTTTCACACCCCTGAGTAAATACATGTTAGAATCACATTTGACAGCGATTACAGTTGTGGGTCTTTCTGGGTTAGTCTCTAAGATCTTTGCACACCTGGATTGTACAATATTTGCACATTATTCTTTTTAATTCTTCAAATACTTCAAGCTATGTCACCCATTTTCAAGTCTTGCTGTAGATTTTCAAGACGATTTAAGTCAAAACTGTAACTAGGGGCCATTCAATATTCAATATTGTCCTGGTAAGCAACTCCAGTGTACATTTGGTCTTATGTTTTAGATTATTGTCCTTCTGAAAGGTGAATTTGTCTGTTGGAAAGCAGACTGAACAACAAAGGGGTTCATAACAAAGGGGTTGCATACTTATTGACTCAAGAGATTTCAGCTTTTCATTTGTACATTTTAATTCATAACAATGTCTAAAAATATAATTGCACTTTGACATTATGGTGTATTGTGTGTAGGCCAGTGACACAAACTATCAGTTTAATCCATTTTAAATTCAGGCTGTAACACAATAACATTTAGAAAAAGTCAAGGAGTGTGAATACTTTCTGAAGGCACTGTAAATGCCAGGGCCAAATTTGGGTCCTCAACCGCCCCTGCATGCTTGAATGTGTGTGTGTGTGTGCAAGTGGATTTGGGCACTCTTCCTGACTCTGTGTCAACATGGTCTCAACATGGTCCCATGGTGCTTGGTGAGTGGGGTTGGAACTAGAAGGCGACGGTATTCAGCAGAAGTGCAGATGTGACACATCGCTTTCCCAGCACTTTTCATTCCAGCAGGAGACATAATGGCTTGTGATTGGCCTTGTAGGCTGTTTGTCTAACTGTGTGGGTTCTACATTAGACAGATACTTTTCTCAGACGTCACATTGTGTTGATGTCAGGCCCAGAATATAAACTGAAAAAAATAAAAGATCTCCAGTCAGACTGAATCAAAATGAAGTTTTGTCAACTGTGTCTACTCATCAGGAGGCTACATTATCTTCCTCAGCATGTGTCTGTTGATGTCTATGTAGTTGAACCCTTTATGTACCCTTTACGCAGGGATCTATTTGTCTGATGATGGGTAGTCTGTTAGAGGTCCTCTATGTTTGTCAAAGTCACCTTTTGGGGATTTCATCACAAACCAACAGTAGAAAAGCACAGTTTCATAAATAACATAATAACATTTTTGTTTTCTAGCCTTTTGTAAAGGATGTTTCTGAGAGTTCCAGTTTGGTATCCCCATCAATGTCTCCCTGATGCCTGTCTCTTCAGTATAGAAACACCACATCACCAGAACAAGACAAGACTGACATGGACTTTTGGGATGTTGTTGTATTGTCCTCTTACTGTCAGTCGGGTTCCCGTTTGATTTTGATTGGTGGAGAGCAACGGGCTGTACGGTCCTATCAGAAGAATTACAGTCTTACAGGCTGATGCTGTGTCACTATTCCAGCGACCCATGCAGCAGACGGGCCTAATATGTCACTTCTTCTCATGTCAGCTATGTCATATTTATTTGGCAGTTGTTAATTTGGTGACAGTTGAGTTTCAGGTTGGTATGAGAACATTTCAATCCTTGAGGGAGGCCTTGATTGACTGTCACAGAGGCCCCACTGGTATAAAGCCATTCTTAAAATAGAGGGGATTTTCTATTTGCAATCAGCTTGCTTATAATATCATTAATCATACAACAATGCACCAGTCGGAGACGGAGCGGAGCTGAGAGCAGCAGTTGGCTCTACACTGAGGTCACAGTCCACATGAATGGAATCTCATTAACCCATGTTCTTGAACCGCAACATGTGGGGACCACTGCTTTCAAACAGTAACAAAAATATTTTCCCTATTATATGTCCTCGCTGACTGAATTGGCAGTAAATAAGCTATGTTACAGGGATGCAAACTGGTGAGGGCCCAAAAAGGTGGGACTTTTTTTTGCACTGAAACATGCAAAAATTCTATGGGGAAATGCAGGTTTTAACTAATTAAACAAAGAATATGATCCACATGGTCAGGTGCTGTGTGTAAAATAAAAAGTGGTTTATGTGAACCTAACTCACAGCTACAAAATTGAAAGAATTTGTATTTATTATGGATCCCCATTAGCTGCACTCTTCCTGGGGTCCAGCAAAATTAAGGCAGTTTATACCATTTTTAAAACATTACAATACATTCAGACTGTGTGCCCTCAGGCCCCTACTCCACCACTAACACATATACACAGTACAAAAGCCATGCGTAAGTGTGTGTATAGTGCGTATGCTATTGCGTGTGTGTGTGTGTGTGTGTCTGTCCCTATGTTTGTGTTGCTTCACAGTCCCCGCTGTTCCATAAGGTTTTTTTTTAATCAAATTGTACTGCTTGCATGAGTTACTTGATGTGGAATAGAATTCCATGTAGTCATGGTTCTATTTAATACTGTGCACCTTCCATAGTCTGTTCTGGACTTGGGGACTGTGAAGAGACCTCTTGTGGCATGTCTTGTGGGGTATGCATAGGTGTCTGAGCTGTGCTCCAGTGGTTCAAACAGACAGCTCGGTGCATTCAACATGTCAATACCTCTCATAAATACATGCAGTGATGAAGTCAATCTCTCCTCCTCTATCAGCCAGGAGAGATTGACATGCATATTATGAATATTAGCTCTCTGTGTGCATCAAAGGGCCAGCCATGCTGCCCTGTTCTGAACCAATTGCAATTTTCCTAAGTCCTTTTTTGTGGCACCTGACCACACGACTGAACAGTAATCCAGCTGCAACAACATTAGGGCCTGTAGGACCTGCCTACAGGCAGAGCAGCGCCTTATCATAGACATACTTCTCCCCATCTTAGCTACTGTTGTATCAATATGTTTTGACCATGGCAGTTTACAATCCAGGGCTAAAGAAAGCAATCCAATGTTATTTGTTGCCTAGACTTTACTGCAAATGACACTCAAGTCTTGAGAAAAAAAATCAATACACTAATATTACAGTTACAGTCATGACAGCCTTTATAATATAACGCTTGTGACCACACACATCTAAATATTGCACTTGGGAAACAATCTTAAAGTAGAAATAGAATGAAACAAACAGGCATTCTATTTTTGCTCTATTATAGAGGCCACTATAGACATCGATCAAGTGCACAAGGCTACATGTGTGCAAAAATAACATTTACTGAGTAAAACATGTAATAAGTGGTACTGTCAAGTTCAACACAACAAAAGCAATATCTTTGGGGTACACTGCATTAATACATTATACACTTTCTGCCTGTGGACATCTGTTCTACAATGTGTCAGCAGAGCATGATGCCCTTTCTTGGCATAAATGAACTTTCAGGCAGAGAGTACACCTGCCATACCCCTTTCATCCACTGTATTGAAAAAGTGAGAAAGAGGGAAAGTGTGTGGTGTTCCTTTCACCCCTATAGTGACATCCAGCTTAAACCAGGCCCAGCTCCAGCTCCACTTCTTTAACAAGCAACGCCTCATTTTCACCCCATTCTCTAATTCTGAAAATTAACCACATACTGTAGAGGGAAAACATTAGTTCACAGGATAGTAGTTAGTTCGTTAACTAGTTAACATTTCACGCAGATTGCCAGGGTCCAGTAAGGAACGAACGGCAAGGAGTCGTACAACGTCATATACTATAGCGAATTGGTTAGGTTACTAACGTTAGCTCATCTGTTGTTGTAACGTTAGCTAACACCATAAACTCAATTATTTGATCAGTTAAGTTGGCTAATGTTGCTCAATATATCTGACTTGCTAACGGATAATTCGATCTAGCAAGCAAGATACTTAACAATACTTGTTCCACCACAATTTCTCCCTCAACTAAAAACTTTCCAAATGCCAGTTGTTTTTCGGTTACAGTTCATGAAGTACGCAACGTCACCTTCTCACCCCGGTCTCCTTACCTAATCGTTATCGTTCAGAGAACGCGCTGCTTGCTGTACGTTAACCCACAAACTGCCTTTCCACTCTCCCGCTGTCTTTCCAGAGCGTGCGCGTCTCTTCAGTCGCGTGCGGCTTTCTGCCATGTGAACGATTGGCTGAGCCTTGGATACAGCATGTATTACTCCAAACGCGCATCACTCGTTCTCATACAGCTTGTAATCATCCAACCCCCATCCTCTCGCTTCATACTCATCGCCAAATCCACTAGCTCCAGGTCATCTACAAGACCCTGCTAGGTAAAGTCCCCCTTATCTCAGCTCACTGGTCACCATAGCAGCACCCACTTGTAGCACGCGCTCCAGAAGGTATGTCCCTCTGGTCACCCCCAAAACCAATTTTTCCTTTGGCCGCCTCGCCTTCCAGTTCTCTGCTGGCAATGACTGGAACGAACTCCAAAAATCTCTGAAACTGGAAACACTTATCTCCCTCACTAGCTTTAAGCACCAGCTGTCAGAGCAGCTCACAGATTACTGCACCTGTACATTGTCCATCTATAATTTAGCCCAAACAACTACTGCTTCCCCTACTGTATTTATTTATTTATTTACTTTGCTCCTTTGCACCCCATTATTTTTATTTCTACTTTGCACATTCTTTCACTGCAAATCTACCATTCCAGTGTTTTACTTACTATATTGTATTTACTTCGCCACCATGGCCTTTTTTTTGCCTTTACCTCCCTTATCTCACCTCATTTGCTCTCATTGTATATAGACTTATTTTTCTACTGTATTATTGACTGTATGTTTGTTTTACTCCATGTGCAACTCTGTGTTGTTGTATGTGTCGAACTGCTTTGCTTTATCTTGGCCAGGTCGCAATTGTACATGAGAACTTGTTCTCAACTTGCCTACCTGGTTAAATAAAGGTGAAATAAAGGTGAAATAAAAAAAAACAACAACATTGAAATGGTGTGGAAAGCATATTGGAGTGGGGTTGAAGAAAAGTATTTAAGGGATAATCAACTAGGGTTTATGTGTTCCATGGAAAATAATGAACGAGGTGGAAGGTGTGTTCCATGACCCGCTAGGTGAGTGGAACAGACCTTCCTCTGAATTGCATTATTTTCCAGAGAACGCATAGAGCCCCGAGTTGATTATCCCTTTTATACCATGGCTATAATTTAACACATTTGCGTTAGAAATGTGTTCAACATCCACTGAAGTAGCTAGCAAGTTTACTAGATAGCTACAGTAGTTGCCGTGGTAACCAAACAAACAGACTTGCTAGTTTAGCCAATCAAACCATCAGTCTGAGTTTACCACTATGAAAATCTAATAAAAAAATGTCAATAGTGTTTTCATTTCGACTTTTGCTTTCAAAAGCAGTCCAAACATAGAACATCTAAGAATGAACTACAGCCATTGAATTCTACCTTCCAAATATATATTGCATTATAGGGAAATAATACAAGCTCTAGAATGCCCTTCTTGTTACGGTGCGTGAATGAGGACCCAAAAGCGAATTAACTTAAACAGAGCTTCTTTAATTACCAAACATAGGTAGGCTCAGACGGACCGGCAGATTCCGACAGGACAAGACAAGGTTACAGCAAACATGACGACAGTCTGGTTCAGGCATGAAACACAACAAACAAGAATCCGACAAGGACAGGAACAAAAACAGAGAGAGATATAGGGACCTAATCAGAGGGAAAAAGGGAACAGGTGGGAAACGGGGTGAATGGGTAGTTAGGAGGAGACAAGGCACAGCTGGGGGAAAGAGGGGGAGAAAAGGTAACCTAACAACGACCAGCAGAGGGAGACAGGGTGAAGGGAAAGGACAGAGACAAGACACAACATGACAGTACATGACAGTACCCCCCCACTCACCGAGCGCCTCCTGGCGCACTCGAGGAGGAAACCTGGCGGCAACGGAGGAAATCCTCGATCAGCGCACGGTCCAGCACGTCCCGAGAGGGAACCCAACTCCTCTCCTCAGGACCGTACCCCTCCCAATCTACGAGGTACTGGTGACCACGGCCCCGAGGACGCATGTCCAAAATTCTACGGACCCTGTAGATGGGTGCGCCCTCGACAAGGATGGGGGGGGGGGGGGGGGGGGAGACGAGCGGGGGCGCGAAGGACGGGCTTGATGCAGGAGACATGGAAGACCGGGTGGACGCGGCGAAGGTATCGCGGAAGAAGAAGTCGAACTGCGACAGGATTAATGACCCGAGAAATACGGAACGGACCAATGAACCGCGGGGTCAACTTGCGAGAAGCCGTCTTAAGGGGAAGGTTCTGAGTGGAGAGCCAAACTCTCTGACCGCGACAATATCTAGGACTCTTAGTTCTACGCTTATTAGCAGCCCTCACAGTCTGCGTCCTATAACGGCAAAGTGCAGACCTGACCCTCTTCCAGGTGCGCTCGCAACGTTGGACAAAAGCCTGAGCGGAGGGGACGCTGGACTCGGCGAACTGAGATGAGAACAGCGGAGGCTGGTACCCGAGGCTACTCTGAAAAGGAGATAGCCCGGTCGCAGACGAAGGAAGCGAGTTGTGGGCGTATTCTGCCCAGGGGAGCTGTTCTGACCAAGACACAGGGTTGCGAAAAGAAAGACTGCGTAAGATGCGACCAATAGTCTGATTGGCCCGTTCTGCTTGACCGTTAGACTGGGGGTGAAAGCCGGAAGAGAGACTGACGGAAGCCCCAATCAAACGGCAAAACTCCCTCCAAAATTGAGACGTGAATTGCGGACCTCTGTCCGAAACGACGTCTGACGGAAGGCCATGAATTCTGAAAACATTCTCGATGATGATTTGTGCCGTCTCTTTAGCAGAAGGAAGCTTAGCAAGGGGAATGAAATGAGCCGCCTTAGAGAACCTATCGACAACCGTAAGAATAACAGTCTTCCCCGCTGACGAAGGCAGTCCGGTGACAAAATCTAAGGCGATGTGAGACCACGGTCGAGAGGGAATAGGAAGCGGCCTGAGACGGCCGGCAGGAGGAGAGTTACCGGACTTAGTCTGCGCGCAGACCGAACAAGCAGCCACGAAACGACGCGTGTCATGCTCCCGGGTGGGCCACCAAAAACGCTGGCGAATGGAAGCAAGCGTACCCCGAACGCCAGGGTGGCCGGCTAACTTGGCAGAGTGAGCCCACTGAAGAACGGCCAGACGAGTAGGAACGGGAACGAAAAGAAGGTTCCTAGGACAAGCGCGCGGCGACGGAGTGTGAGTGAGCGCTTGCTTTACCTGCCTCTCAATTCCCCAGACAGTCAACCCGACAACACGCCCCTCAGGGAGAATCTCCTCGGGGTCAGTGGAGGCTACTGAAGAACTGAAGAGACGAGATAAAGCATCAGGCTTGGTGTTCTTAGAGCCCGGACGATAAGAAATCACGAACTCGAAACGAGCGAAAAACAGCGCCCAACGCGCCTGACGCGCATTAAGTCGTTTGGCAGAACGGATGTACTCAAGGTTCCTATGGTCAGTCCAAACGACAAAAGGAACGGTCGCCCCCTCCAACCACTGTCGCCATTCGCCTAGGGCTAACCGGATGGCGAGCAGTTCGCGGTTACCCACATCATAGTTACGTTCCGACGGCGACAGGCGATGAGAAAAATACGCGCATGGGTGGACCTTGTCGTCAGAGAGGGAGCGCTGAGAAAGAATGGCTCCCACGCCCACCTCTGACGCGTCAACCTCGACAACGAACTGTCTAGAGACGTCAGGTGTAACAAGGATAGGAGCGGATGTAAAACGATTCTTGAGGAGATCAAAAGCTCCCTGGGCGGAAACGGACCACTTAAAGCACGTCTTGACAGAAGTAAGGGCTGTGAGAGGAGCTGCCACCTGACCGAAATTACGGATGAAACGACGATAGAAGTTCGCGAAGCCGAGAAAGCGCTGCAGCTCGACGCGTGACTTAGGGACGGGCCAATCAATGACAGCTTGGACCTTAGCGGGATCCATCTTAATGCCTTCAGCGGAAATAACAGAACCGAGAAATGTGACGGAGGAGGCATGAAAAGTGCACTTCTCAGCCTTCACAAAAAGACAATTCTCTAAAAGGCGCTGGAGGACACGTCGAACGTGCTGAACATGAATCTGGAGTGACGGTGAAAAAATCAGGATATCGTCAAGGTAAACGAAAACAAAGATGTTCAGCATGTCTCTCAGGACATCATTGACTAATGCCTGAAAGACAGCTGGAGCGTTAGCGAGGCCGAAAGGAAGAACCCGGTATTCAAAGTGCCCTAACGGAGTGTTAAACGCCGTCTTCCACTCGTCCCCCTCCCTGATGCGCACGAGATGGTAAGCGTTACGAAGGTCCAACTTAGTGAAAAACCTGGCTCCCTGCAGGATCTCGAAGGCTGAAGACATAAGAGGAAGCGGATAACGATTCTTCACTGTTATGTCATTCAGCCCTCGATAATCTATGCAGGGGCGCAGAGACCCGTCCTTCTTCTTGACAAAAAAAAACCCCGCTCCGGCGGGAGAGGAGGAGGGGACTATGGTGCCGGCGTCAAGAGCTACAGACAAATAATCTTCGAGAGCCTTACGTTCGGGAGCCGACAGAGAGTATAGTCTACCCCGGGGGGGGTGGTTCCCGGAAGGAGATCAATACTACAATCATACGACCGGTGTGGAGGAAGAGAGGTGGCCCTGGACCGACTGAACACCGTGCGCAGATCGTGATATTCCTCCGGCACCCCTGTCAAATCACCAGGCTCCTCCTGTGAAGAAGAGACAGAGGAAACAGGAGGGATAGCAGACATTAAACATTTCACATGACAAGAGACGTTCCAGGAGAGGATAGAATTACTAGACCAATTAATGGAAGGATTATGACAAACTAGCCAGGGATGGCCCAAAACAACAGGTGTAAAAGGTGAACGAAAAATTAAAAAAGAAATGGTTTCACTATGATTACCAGAAACAGTGAGGGTTAAAGGTAGCGTCTCACGCTGAATCCTGGGGAGAGGACTACCATCCAGGGCGAACAAGGCCGTGGGCTCCTTTAACTGTCTGAGAGGAATGTCATGTTCCCGAGCCCAGGTCTCGTCCATAAAACAGCCCTCCGCCCCAGAGTCTATTAAGGCACTGCAGGAAGCTGACGAACCGGTCCAGCGTAGATGGACCGACAAGGTAGTGCAGGATCTTGAAGGAGAGACAGGAGTAGTAGCGCTCACCAGTAGCCCTCCGCTTACTGACGAGCTCTGGCCTTTTACTGGACATGAAGTGACAAAATGACCAGCGGAACCGCAATAGAGACAGAGGCGGTTGGTGATTCTCCGTTCCCTCTCCTTAGTCGAGATGCGGATACCTCCCAGCTGCATGGGCTCAGCACCCGAGCCGGCAGAGGAAGATGGTAGTGATGCGGAGAGGGGGGCAACGGAGAACGCGAGCTCCTTTCCACGAGCTCGGTGACGAAGATCAACCCGTCGCTCAATGCGAATAGCGAGTTCAATCAAGGAATCCACGCTGGAAGGAACCTCCCGGGAGAGAATCTCATCCTTTACCTCTGCGCGGAGACCCTCCAGAAAACGAGCGAGCAAAGCCGGCTCGTTCCAGCCACTGGAGGCAGCAAGAGTGCGAAACTCAATAGAGTAGTCTGTTATGGATCGATTATCTTGACATAGGGAAGACAGGGCCCTGGAAGCCTCCTCCCCAAAAACAGATCGATCAAAAACCCGTATCATCTCCTCCTTAAAGTCCTGATACTGGTTAGTACACTCAGCCCTTGCCTCCCAGATTGCTGTGCCCCACTCACGAGCCCGTCCAATAAGGAGAGATATGACGTAGGCGACACGAGCAGTGCTCCTGGAGTAAGTGTTGGGCTGGAGAGTAAACACAATATCACACTGGGTGAGGAACGAGCGGCATTCAGTGGGCTCCCCAGAGTAACACGGCGGGTTATTGATCCTGGGCTCCGGAGATTCGAAAGCCCTGGAAGTGGCCGGTGGATCGAGGCGGAGATGGTGAACCTGTTCTGTGAGGTTGGAGACTTGGGTGGCCAGGGTCTCAACGGCATGTCGAGCAGCAGACACTTCCTGCTCGTGTCTGCCTAGCATCGCTCCCTGGATCCCGACGGCTGAGTGGAGAGGATCCGAAGTCGCTGGGTCCATTCTTGGTCGGATTCTTCTGTTACGGTGCGTGAATGAGGACCCAAAAGCGAATTAACTTAAACAGAGCTTCTTTAATTACCAAACATAGGTAGGCTCAGACGGACCGGCAGATTCCGACAGGACAAGACAAGGTTACAGCAAACATGACGACAGTCTGGTTCAGGCATGAAACACAACAAACAAGAATCCGACAAGGACAGGAACAAAAACAGAGAGAGATATAGGGACCTAATCAGAGGGAAAAAGGGAACAGGTGGGAAACGGGGTGAATGGGTAGTTAGGAGGAGACAAGGCACAGCTGGGGGAAAGAGGGGGAGAAAAGGTAACCTAACAACGACCAGCAGAGGGAGACAGGGTGAAGGGAAAGGACAGAGACAAGACACAACATGACAGTACATGACACTTCTTACCCATGCATCTAGTTTTAACCTATTACTTACAGCAGCTACGGTGCTAATAAGTGAACTGGTCAATCCTGCATCCCCCCACCACTCCCTTGCTAATGTTGTTATTTAATAACAGCACCGTTTCTTTACTGTCACCATGGTCACAGGGGGAGAGTATTTGTTGTTATAACGCTTTGACCTGTGAGAGCTGGTAACCATGGAAACCCTTTTTGAAAAAGGACTCACCAGAAATGTTTATGGGTGTCATCACTTCCCTGGTCTCCTTCTGTTCCCCCTTCTGTGTTTTTGCCCAAGGCTTCTGTGTCTGGGAGGTTGTGTTGCATTGTGCCAGTGTGGGCATGGCACGACCCAGAGAGCCAACCGGGAGACTGAGGCTGGGGCCCAGCCATCTCTGTGCTACATCTAGGACTGTCAAATGGTACAAAGAACCAGAATGGAAGAGATCTCTGTTTGAAGGGTTATGTAACATCAGTGTGTTTATGTTATTTATAAAACACACTGTGCCAGGTCACTTTCAAACACTGGACTAACATTGGACTAATGACACTCCCTAGATCCTTTTCACATTTGTTTTTAAATTATGTGCAAAGACAATTTCGTGCTCCAGCATCATTATTCTTAGTTAGTTTGGCCTGGGTAAGGGAAGAACCCCCCTTTGTTGTTATTTTATGTTTACAGAATCATTGAAACACTGTTTTTCTTTCCCAAAATGTATTTTGAAATGATGAAACAAATAGTGTTGGTATAGTAGTAGGGTCATTCCAGGAAATGAGTCCCTTCTGGTGACCTAATGAAACTCTTAAGGAAATGTTCTCTAAAGTTGTGGGAACATTTGTTGTTAGCTGAGTTTTGGATAGTCTAACTTGGAGAGAAAATAAACTGTTTTATATCACCTAATTTGAACATTCTGTCATGAAGAGCACATGTTCAACTTAATAAAAATTGTGTTTTCCCATCATAAGAGGTTGAATAAAAAAATTACTCTAGTCAGTGCATATTAAGTGCCAAATATCGGGGTTAACCACAACAGGGTATACCATTTAATATGGAAGCTTGTTGTGTGAAACAGAGAAGGGCACTTGAAAGAAAGCATTTTACAAAATGTATTTTTTTTAAAATAATTTTAGCCTGTTCCTATATGGGTAACAGGTTTGACATGTTATGTTCAACCCACTCAGTTTTCCACCACAAAACACCAGAAAATGGCCAAAAAGCGTAGAAGCAGCTCTGCTTTTACACTATGATTTGACTATTAGATATTCAATGTTTCTTTTCAAAAACATCTTTAAAATAAATAGTTTCACCATATTAAAACGAGAGTTCAGTTCACGTAACAGGTTATTTTTTTTTTTACCTTAAAATTAATAACTAAATCATGTGAAATAAATAATCATCTTCAGAAATTAATTTGTTAAAGCAATAAAATAACTAAGGGCTTTACAATGATGGTGAAAGTGGGGTTAAGTGGGTTAGAATCTTTCTTGAAGTCACAGAGGGTGCACAAATGGAGATCTAAAATTCAGAAGTCTTTATTCATTTAAAAAAATATGATTTATTGAATTTTCCATGTGGTCTATATTAAAGGGCACTTCATTTAATTTAACAGTCTTTTAACATTCAATATTGGTGCACAATTTCTACTTAAAATATCAAAGAGACAAAAAAGGGACTCATTTCATGGAAGGACCCAGTACCACATTGAATGTATTATACACTATGTCATAATGAGAAATAACACATTTAATATTAAATAGAAATCTGAATGTAACAGTCCAGCTAAAGATTGCCCAATCCAGGAGGTATTAGATTGACATGACCATACATTCAGTTAACTCTTAAAGGCTCGCATGTGTTTTTTTTTTGGCTAGGGTCAGGAATGTGAGTCATATTAGGCACTACACTGACCCCCTCTGTAGTTGGGAAGGCCTCATCTAAACCATGCATGTTCCAAAACACTTTGTATTTAAGTCCAACAAAACAAAAACATTCTCTAGATTCCAGCTAGAACACTTGATGATA
Organism: Oncorhynchus mykiss; assembly: GCF_013265735.2. Taxonomy (NCBI): domain Eukaryota; kingdom Metazoa; phylum Chordata; class Actinopteri; order Salmoniformes; family Salmonidae; genus Oncorhynchus; species Oncorhynchus mykiss. The sequence goes on along the minus strand of NC_048576.1, from coordinate 69,202,695 downwards.
AATACATAATTGTACACCTATACAGTATATGATATGCATATTTCATGTATTTACACCCATTTTGGGTACAGTACAAATTATTTAATTGCAGATCAACCTGTTCTGCAGACTCTCACACTGAGAATCTACAAACGGCTGCTGGGGAGACTAACTGTCCCAGTCTCTCCCTTGCTCCTCCACTGTGACCAGACATACGTCACATAAAACATGCCCCTGTGCTGAATACCAGAGTGTTCTGGGCCAGTCGGGGCCATCCCATCTGGCAGGTAGCAAAGACATGCCTGGGTAAGTGCATGACTGGGTAAGACTCCTGAGAGAGCCTATAGGAGGGCCCTATGTCCCTGTTGTGTCTGTCCTAGCTGTAGGTAAAGTTCCGGTAAAGGGGTGGGGCCTACCTGGCCATGGGCGCACACTCTCCCAGGTGTATCCTGAGCACGCCCTGGCTGTGGAGTCTAAGCAGGTGGTCAAACTCAGCGGGCATAGCGTGCACCGTCTTCTTACTCTGCCTGTCGTCGTAGTAATGGTTGGTGAGGGGCTGGTGTCGGAGGGGGTGTTCATTAAAGGGCCAGAACCCATAGAGATGCACGTTGGTGCACAGCTCCAGCGCCAGGCTAGCCACGATGAGTCCTGTGCTGAGGCGTACCGTCCGCAGGCCCTGGCCCTGCCAGAAGTGCGCCAGACTCTGTAGGTACTCTGGGTTGAGGAAGACAGGCCGCAAGGGGCTGTCAAAGTCCTGGATGGTGTAGAGGGCCCGCAGAGACACAGGCGTGTTGGGGCCATACGAGAAGGCTGGCAAGAGCATCAGGGAGTCGCCATAGCTACGCAGGCTCTCCACGAAGGGCCGACGACGCTCCTGCAGTCCCCCATATCTGAGAGAGGATGGTAATGGAGAGAAAAAGAGAGCGGTGAAGAACAGCTGGAGGAGATGAATTTGACCAGCACCAGAATATATGATCAAGTAATTTCTTAATCCACCATAAAACACCAGGTGATAAGCAGTATGAGAAGCCCAATGAACTCCGAAACTCACTTCTCCATGAGGATGCTGGGATTAGCTGTCACCAGGTCTGTCTTGTTGCCCACGTCTCTCTCATAGCCGTTCTCCAGAGGAGGGAGATTACACCTGAGAAAGGGAGACATAGAGGGAAGTGGTCAGTGAATTTGTTTCTAACAATGTTTGAGAGGAAAGGGTAATTATTGTGGAGTAATTTTTCTGTCTCACACCTGATAACAAACTGGGCGGAGTCGATTTTCTCTCCACAGCTGCTATTAGCTAGGATTCCCCCATTCCCAACAACAGAACACGTATCCCATGTTGTATTCACAAAAGGATTCTCCTGTAGGCAACACAACATGTGTCATGTCACTCTCTTTCTTAAACACACACTCACACACACTAATCATTGAGGTGACACTCTGGACCAGCTCAACAAACCTTAGCAAAGGTGCTGAACAGTTCAGGGGTCACCTGAAGAGGCTTCCTCTTCTCTCCATCGTACACAACCTTTGACCCCAGAGGAGTGTTGGCCTGTGTCACCATAGCCTTGGTAAGTCCATGACATCTGTTACTCAGAAGAGACCTGAGAACACAACAATAACCTTTTGATTATAAGATAAAGACACAGTATTAAAAGCGAACTGTAAATGAGTCATGTACTTCAAACACACATTTCTCTTATTGTGAAACAGTCTGTTTGATAAGTTAGGTATAAAAACCTACTGGTGATAAATGTAAGAAAATATCAGATATAGGAATACATAAACAAGGCCTCATCTTCATCTTGACATAAATATACAAATTGGAAAGGAATGTTTGTTGAAAAGTATTGTCTTTTAGAATGTCCTTCCTTTCAAGTGTTTTATTCATTTACAAAGCTCCTTACAGTTCTCTTTGGTGTTGTTTGGTGTGGTTGAAGTCTCTGTATACTCAGCTTCCTGTCTCCGCCAGAATTAGCCTGCAGAGACAGGAAGCTGAGGAAGATAGCCTTGAGAAGGGAAATACCCACTGACGCAATGTGTCGCAACAATCTTACATAACGCTGACCTCTACTTGTACTGCTACTAACAGCATGAAGAAGTAAACACTAACATTTCACAGGTCACTTCTCCTGCTTTGAAGCACACTTCCACGTGCTTTGCATCTCATTCTTCTAGGAGTAGTAAGGAAACATCCCCTTTGTTATGGTTAGTGACCCTCACAAAGTGGTCTTTGGCTCATCTTGGCTGGCTTTTAGTGGGGTTCAGAGTCTGGGTTTATAGTGTGGTGATGTTTCACCTGAAATTTCTGAACTTGTCCTCCTGCTTCTTCCAGCTGTGAGAGTAGCGCTCCACCACTTTTTCAGTAACTGTATCCCTTTGACACACACACAGACACACACACACACACCACACAGACACAACACAGAACATGCAGTTATGAACCATGTAATGAAGTTAAGAACAGTAGAGAGACCGATGAGGTGGTTGTTGAGCAGAGAGGATGTGGGTAGTGGTTGTCAGGGCGTGTATCTAGTCTCACCTGCAGCCCTTGCATGTTCCGGAGGGGACTGGCCCAGAGTTCATAATAGGATCTTTGTGGGGGGGTATGCCAGGTTGAACATTGCTATGTACACCAACAGGGACAGAGAAAGACAGAGAGAATAGAAGGATGAGTAGACCTCTGTTTGAACCCAGTACACCACTTATCTTGTCAACGCTTGTATAGCTGCATTGTTTGCTGTTGTATTTGCAGTGTATTGCTTGAGTTTACCATGTTACCTTCATTGAATTAATTGTGTTGATGTGGTCATTTACAGTGTGTTCACATTAAACCAATAGCTGAATGTTGTGCATACTATAAACAACAACCTGGTGAGCTAAAGGGTTACTGAAGGGTAAACACAGCTGTTTAAGCGTGTTTTACTGTTCAAACAGGAAACCCAAACGCTTTTACAGCAGCATTACAAACGGCAGTGCCAACCCCAAATTAACTGAAAGACAAGGGACTTTATCAAAAACAGTCTGAGAAGAAATTCAAGGGCAAGGTCGAGCCTGAACTTACTACATACAGATAATCCCCCTTGAAGTGAGCTATAAAGAGATATTTTAAGAACACACCACAGAGGGTACATGGGTTTCGCTGCTCCACAATGTGACACTCTTGTAGACAGTTATTTATGGCGGGATAATTGTCATATCCTGCAGATGGTGAATGTCAAACAACACTTAGTTCTATGATTAATCTGAGTCTAACGCCACATTCAGACAGTTAGTTTCATCGAGACGTGACTGGGGGGGGGGGGGGGGGGGACGTCTCTCAAGTGTCACTGTCACAGAAGGGCAGACACTAAGCTACAACAAGCCAACAGTGTGTTCATCAAGCGTGTTTTGGTAACAGCACGAGAAGACCTTTTACAGTGACTTCTCGATCTCAATCTCTTGTTCTGTTCCCCCTTTCACTTACTTATCTTCGCCTGCCTACAGGCGACATCTTCCTTTCCCACAGAAAACAGATCACTATTTAAAATCAACGTCTAACAGAGCACACCTACAAGCACATGCTAGGTTCGTATGTTTTTATAAAACAATGGGGTCGAGGGGAGATAAGATCTGCTATAATATTTTTTGGGGTGTGAGTATGATATTTCAAAATGCACCAACGTTGAGCCTTCCATGTGCCTTTGCAACACCTTCCTCTTATTCTACCTACACTGTCAAATAAACAGTTGAGTTCGCTTCAGCACAAGTTGTAAAATTAGAACAGGTTGTTCAGAGTCCATTAATAGTGGTCTGGTTTAAATCCACAGTCAGTTAAAGACTTTGGGATTTATGATCTGAAATACATCAGCTCTGCTGGGGCACAAACAGAAGTTTCTCTCTCTCTCTCTCTCTTTTCCACCACATAATCAGGGTGTGTCAGTGGTTTAGTTAAGATACCCACAGTAACAAGCATTGAGAAAAACCAACCATTGCTCTGAGGAGAGAGAGAGAGAGAGAAGAGAGAAAAGGGGAGTTGGTGGAGGGGGTACCAGTGAACAGGCATAACCACCAACACTAAACATATCATATTTCACCCCCTGCACAACTCTTACCTTGTTCCAGTAGAGCAGCTACTCACACCAACCGATGTGAAACAATCACACATTAAAAGCAAAAGTGTGGAGACTCACTCCCTTCTGTCCTCTCTGTGCCTGTCTGGAGTATATGATGCTAGCTACCACCAGCCAGGCCTAATCCCCCAACCTAGCCCGTGGCTAAAGGCTCCAACACCTGCCCAGTCGAGAGGGAGGAAGTTGGGGAGAAGGGATGTGAAAGGGAGTGGGACTCACCGGTCTCTGAAGACATACCAGACGAGTGCAGTCAGGACAGTCCCCAGGATGGACAGGGTGAGCATAAAGCAGAACAGTCCCCTCATGCCTCTCTCCCCCTACTACGTCCTCTGGCTGGCCCTCTTCTCTCTCTCTCTCTCTCTCTTCTAGTGTCCCTCACTCAGCACTGACACATTAGTTTGTTTTGGCACCTTTCCCCTGTTTCATTTTCTTATTTTTTTTACCTCTCATGCACCCTCCTCCCTCCCTTGCCTTTTCTCCCCGATTGTACTTCACTGCTCACTCTCGCTCTTTCTGACTGGTTAATCTTTCTGTCTCACTCACTCCCCCCTCCTTTTTCACCCTCTCTTTCTCTCGCTCTCTCTCCCACTCGCTCTCTTTCTGAGCGTTTCCAGGCACACCGCTTCTGTAAGCAGGCTATCATATCTCTGTCTGTGCCCTATAAAAATACCTCATGCGCCTCTCTCCTTTCTTTCTCTCCTTTCCCCCCTCTTTTCTCCCTCTCCACTCGGCTCCTGTAGAACTACAATGTCCGTCTTGTCCTCACGCCCTCCTTTACGTAGATTGATGTGTCTTGTTTTCTTTCATCTCTCTTTCTGGCTTCCTCTTTCTCACTCCTTCATTGAGAGCACACCATGCTCTTACTTTCTGTCCACTGTAGTCCCAGAGCTCAAGCTGTTGCTCCTTCTGCATTTTCCAACCCCACCCCTGAGCCCCAGCCTTCTCTCCACTTTCCCCCTCCCTCCCTCCCTCTCTTCCTGTAATATCCGTCCCACCCCCATCCGAACCCCCTCTTCTCTCCCCTCCTCTGCATGTAGAGCAGCCAGTAATTTAATTCCCTGGTACTGAATTAGCCCAGGGTCTGCCTCTTGACTTGTGTGTATGAGTGTGTGTAGTGTATGTACGTGTGTATGTGTTGTGTGAGCGTCTGTTTGGCAGGGATTTATTTTTCCCCTAGCCAATGATGGTCAGAGTAGGCTAGGGGAAGGGGCTATCGGCCAATCAGATCGACGGTTTCCCTGTTCTCTATCTCGTGCCCTTCTTTGACTGCCCCGTTACATATCTGGCTGGCTCTGCAAGTTTACTTTCTAGGTGGTTTGCAGGCTCAAGCTCAACTTTGTTTACAGCATCAGGCATGAGTTATAAGAAGCTATTAATGAATACAACTTTTCTCACCCTGAGAGATGATGAGAGAGAAAGAGGGAGAAAAATATATAGTGCCTTGCGAAAGTATTCGGCCCCCTTGAACTTTGCGACCTTTTGCCACATTTCAGGCTTCAAACATAAAGATATAAAACTGTATTTTTTTGTGAAGAATCAACAACAAGTGGGACACAATCATGAAGTGGAACGACATTTATTGGATATTTCAAACTTTTTTAACAAATCAAAAATTGAAAAATTGGGCGTGCAAAATTGTTCAGCCCCCTTAAGTTAATACTTTGTAGCGCCACCGTTTGCTGCGATTACAGCTGTAAGTCGCTTGGGGTATGTCTCTATCAGTTTTGCACATCGAGAGACTGACATTTTTTCCCATTCCTCCTTGCAAAACAGCTCGAGCTCAGTGAGGTTGGATGGAGAGCATTTGTGAACAGCAGTTTTCAGTTCTTTCCACAGATTCTCGATTGGATTCAGGTCTGGACTTTGACTTGGCCATTCTAACACCTGGATATGTTTATTTTTGAACCATTCCATTGTAGATTTTGCTTTATGTTTTGGATCATTGTCTTGTTGGAAGACAAATCTCCGTCCCAGTCTCAGGTCTTTTGCAGACTCCATCAGGTTTTCTTCCAGAATGGTCCTGTATTTGGCTCCATCCATCTTCCCATCAATTTTAACCATCTTCCCTGTCCCTGCTGAAGAAAAGCAGGCCTAAACCATGATGCTGCCACCACCATGTTTGACAGTGGGGATGGTGTGTTCAGCTGTGTTGCTTTTACGCCAAACATAACGTTTTGCATTGTTGCCAAAAAGTTCAATTTTGGTTTCATCTGACCAGAGCACCTTCTTCCACATGTTTGGTGTGTCTCCCAGGTGGCTTGTGGCAAACTTTAAACGACACTTTTTATGGATATCTTTAAGAAATGGCTTTCTTCTTGCCACTCTTCCATAAAGGCCAGATTTGTGCAATATACGACTGATTGTTGTCCTATGGACAGAGTCTCCCACCTCAGCTGTAGATCTCTGCAGTTCATCCAGAGTGATCATGGGCCTCTTGGCTGCATCTCTGATCAGTCTTCTCCTTGTATGAGCTGAAAGTTTAGAGGGACGGCCAGGTCTTGGTAGATTTGCAGTGGTCTGATACTCCTTCCATTTCAATATTATCGCTTGCACAGTGCTCCTTGGGATGTTTAAAGCTTGGGAAATCTTTTTGTATCCAAATCCGGCTTTAAACTTCTTCACAACAGTATCTCGGACCTGCCTGGTGTGTTCCTTGTTCTTCATGATGCTCTCTGCGCTTTTAACGGACCTCTGAGACTATCACAGTGCAGGTGCATTTATACGGAGACTTGATTACACACAGGTGGATTGTATTTATCATCATTAGTCATTTAGGTCAACATTGGATCATTCAGAGATCCTCACTGAACTTCTGGAGAGAGTTTGCTGCACTGAAAGTAAAGGGGCTGAATAATTTTGCACGCCCAATTTTTCAGTTTTTGATTTGTTAAAAAAGTTTGAAATATACAATAAATGTCGTTCCACTTCATGATTGTGTCCCACTTGTTGTTGATTCTTCACAAAAAAATACAGTTTTATATCTTTATGTTTGAAGCCTGAAATGTGGCAAAAGGTCGCAAAGTTCAAGGGGGCCGAATACTTTCGCAAGGCACTGTACTTTGTGTACAACGCAAAACCCCAAACAATGCATGCAGAGCAGAATTAAGACTATACCTGCTAGTTATCAACATGTAATTCTACAACCACCTAAATGGAAGCAATGCCCACACATTCCACCACAAAGACCTCACCTACAGAGAGATTAACCTAGAGAAGCGTCCCCTCAGCCAGCTGGTTCTGGGGCTCGGTTCACAAACACAAACAGACCCTACAGAGCCACCAACATTTCTCTTCTTTTAATCTTCCACCACTATTCGTATTACAACTATTTACACATTGCTAAAACACTGATAATATAACACTTAAAATGCCTTTATCTTTTTGAAACCTCTTTGAGTGCAATGTTTCCTGTTCATTTCTAATAATTTTGTTAAATATGTTTCTTCTCACTTTTGTTTATTGTTTATTTCACTTGCTTTGGCAATGTGCAAATATGTTTCCCATGCTAGAGTGGTAGAGGGCTCAGGGATGAGTAGTCTGTGCAGTTGAGCTGTGTGTGATGAGAACCTGTTTGTGACATAGCCCTGGAGCCGGTTCAATCACCCGGGAAACTAAAGCAACACCCCCAAAATGACTTAGAGGAAGAAAGAGCAAGGAAGAAAGAAAAAAAGAAAGTGAGAAACAGATGCCTTGAGGAATAATACGGGTTTGTATTGCATCCTGTTGCTTTGTATGAAACCTGTCTCCATCTCTCTCCTGTTCTGGTGGAGAGAGGGGGGAGTGTGGAATACAGAGGCAAAGAGGTGGAGGATAATGTTCAGGGTTTGGCTTTAGGAAAACCGTGGGCACGTAGGCCACACCGAAATCATGTGTATTATACACCATATATTCAAAAGTATGTGGACACCCCTTCAAATTAGGGGATTCGGCTATTTTAGCCACACCCGTTGCTGACAGGTGTATAAAATCTAACACACAGCCATGCAATCTCCATAGACAAACACTGGCAGTAGAATTGCCTTACCGAACAGCTCAGTGACTTCAACATGACAATGTCATAGGATGCCACCTTTCCAACAAGTCAGTTCGTCAAATTTTTTGGCCTGCTAGAGCTGCCCTGGTCAACTGTAAGTGCTGTTATTGTGAAACATCTAGGAGCAACAATGACTCAGCCAGGAAGTGGTAGGCTACACAAGCTCACAGAACGAGACCACAGAGTGCTGAAAATCATCTGTCCTCGGTTGCAACACTTCCAAGTTCCAAACTGGCTCTGGAAGCAACGTCAACACAATAACTGTTCGTTGGGAGCTTCATGAAATGGGTTTCCATGGCCGAGCTGCTGCACACAAGCCTAAGATCACCATGTGCAATGCCAAGTGTCGGCTGGAGTGGTGTAAAGCGCACCACCATTGGACTCTGGAGTGATGAACCACGCTTCACCATCTGGCAGTTAGACGGACAAATCTGGGTTTGGCGGATGGCAGGAGAACGCTACCTGCCCGAATGTATAGATGCCAACTGTAAAGTTGGGTGGAGAAGGATTAATGGTCTGGGGCTGTTTTTCATGGTTTGGCTAGGCCCCTTTGTTCCAGTGAAGGGAAATCTTAACGCTACAGCATACAATGACGTTCTAGACAATTCTGTGCTTCCAAGTTGGTTGCAATCAGTTTGGGGAAGGCCCTTTCCTGTTTCAGCATGACAATGTCCCTGTGCACAAAGCGAGGTCCATACATAAATGGTTTGCCGAGATTGGTGTGGAAGAACTTGACTGGCCTGTACAAAGCCCTGACCTCAACCCCAATCAAACATCTTTGGGATGAATTGGAATGCCGACTCCGAGCCAGGCCTAATCGCCCAACATCAGTGCCCGACCTCACTAATGCTCTTGTGGCTGAATGGAAGCAAGTCCCTGCAGCAATGTTCCAACATCTAATGGAAAGACTTCCCAGAAGACTGGAGGCTGTTATAGCATCAAAGGGGGGACCAACTCCATATTAATGCCCATGATTTTGGAGTGAGATGTTCAACGAGTAGGTGTCCACATACGTTTGGTCATGTAGTGTATGTGATCAGATTTGATCAACAAGAGATAAGTCCTGTCTTTAACTTCCAGGGAAAAGCCCCATTGATTATGAGTAGGGCTCTGTCTTAAAAGCTACCGTTAATCTGGGAAGTTGCCCAGTAGGCTGGACTGTGCAGTCTTAAGCCTCCCAAAACAATAGAGCTCTAAGAGAGGTTCTCCTGGCACATCTCACAGTATGCCCCTGCCCATGCAAAGATCCTGCTCAGTTATATAAGGGCACTAAATGTGCTACATTATGAGTATGTGCAGTAAGGCTAATAAAAGATCATGAAGATCGGTCTGTTAATAACACACACTAGGATTAATAGTGTTGCTAATGTTGGATCTCACTGAGGCAATGAGGGAGCATAAGGGCAATCTGACAGCGCTATTAGCTAGCTCTGTGTAGGCAGGGAGGAAGGTGAATGGGTGAGTTGTGTAGTGTTTTTGTGTAAGATGACTGGTGTCTCTATGCTATGCTAGGCTCATGGATTCAGTGATTTATGTAAGCAGCTGGGCCTCCCATGGGGAATGTTTGCTATGTGTGTGCTGTGTGTTCCAATGGCCTATACCGCTGTACCATCTGGGCTTGACGATGGTCAGGGGGAGGGGTGGATGTTATGTCCTTCTAGTTCCGTTGTGTCATTTCCTATTGCAGACAGAAGAACGGACAGACAGACAGACGGACATACACGGACACACGCCGGCTCTTCTATCTCCTATACACAGATAACAGTATTTCCTCTCAGATAATAATATGTATCCTTTCATGATAGAAGAGGGAGTTCTGGGAAAGCTCTTTCTTCTTCAGACTGTATGAACTATGAACCTTGTGTAGACGCCAGATAAATGCCTCAGCCCTAGAGCATAAGGCCTGTGTGGAGAAGTACACGGCAGCATGCATGCCTACAAAAATTATATGATCGGGGCAGGACTGTGAAGCACTGATAAGAAAAGACAGCGCTAGCTTGGAACCCTAAAAACAACGAAAGCAGCAGGCAGCAACACTGCGTATATGATATGCTGATAGTAGAAGGAGGCAGTGTTCTCTCTCTCTCTGACTCTCTCTCTGTCACTCTCTCTGTTGATAAAAGTCTCATCTCATTTTCCCCGTGTTACATGCTGTCCCACACACAGCACTCCAAGCCACATTAATTCCTTCTTGTTCCAAGCAAAAATGCCTTTTTTTCGTAGGGCACATTTCTAATCTTATTAAAGCCTCGCTCTCTGGGAACAACCTGCTCTCCTCTCCCCCGCCTCCCTCACTTCCCCTGCCTGACTGAATAATTCATAAATTACCAATCTAATTCAATTGAGTATACTTTAAAGTGATTAATCTATTATTCAACAGAGAGAGGAGGAATCAGTCCAGTACACTCTCGATAAATTATCAAGATTTGTGAGTGTGTATGTGTGTGTTTACTGTTGACCTATTACAGTAGATTTGTGTATGGATAAAGGTCTGTTTGAGAGTTCTAGGTTTATCATGAATGGTTTTCTGTGTATTTAGGTGAGTGTATTTTGTACCTGTATATTTGTGTAAGTGTACATAAGTGCTGCTGGTCTTGATTGTCAAGGTGTTGGTTAAGTGTTGCTGTGTATGTTTCCAGGCTGATATAGCCCAGCTGTTCCACACAGGGAGCCTGAGAAGGAGCTTAGCTGTGGGGGTGGGATGGAGGGGAGGGGCAATTACTTCCTGCCTGTGCCCATGTGACATCACACGGCATGGCTGGGCAGCTTCTGGATACAGGAGAGACGGTAACAAAAGGACCCATTGTCCCCCGGCAAATCAAATCAAATCAAATTTTATTGGCAGCATTCACAGATTTAGTAGATGTTATTGTGGGTACAACGAAATGCTTAGGTTCCGAGCTCCAACAGTGCTGTAATATCTAACAATACACACAAATCTAAAAACTAAAAGAATGGAATTAAGAAATATATAAATATTAGGATGAGCAATGTCGGAGTCCAGAGTATAAATATATATGTATATGATGGGATGTATAGACATTATGGACAGTACAGTGGCTTGCGAAAGTATTCACCCCCTTGGCATTTTTCCTATTTTGTTGCCTTACAACCTGGAATTAAGATTCTTTTTTTGGGGGGGGGGGGGGTTTCTAAAGTTAATTTTTCATTTCACCTCAGCAAGTTGGACTATTTGTATGTGACCATTACACAACATCCAAATATAAAATCTATTTAAATTACAGGTTGTAATGCAAAAAAATAGGAAAAACACCAAGGGGGATGAATACTTTTGCAAGGCACTGTATATGGATATAACATGTAGTATATCTGTAGAACACGTAGGACAGAATAGTATATGTACAGCAACAGTTAAATAGGATAGGCCTCGACTACAATACAGTATATCCAGTGTATTTGGAAGTATTCAGGCCCTTTGACTTTTTCCACATGTTGTTACTTTGTTATTCTAAAATTTATAAAATGAAATGTTTTCCTCATCAATCTACACACAATACCCCATAATGACAAAGTGAAAACAGGTTTTTGAAAACAGAAATACCTTAATTAAATAAGAATTCAGACCCTTTGCTATGAGACTCGAAATTGAGCTCAGGTGCAACCTGTTTCCATTGATCATCCTTGAGATGTTTCTACAATTTGATTGGAGTCCACCTGTGGTAAATTCAATTGATTGGACATGATTTGGAAAGGCACACACCTGTCTATATGAGGTCCCACAGTTGACAGTGCATGTCAGAGCAAAAACCAAGCTATGAGGTCGAAGGAATTGTCTGTAAAGATCTGAGACAGGGGGGCCCACAATGCAAATAGTCCGGGTAGACATCTGTTCAGGAGTCTTGTGGAGTGGGGGTAAAAACTGTTGAGAAGCCTTTGTGTCCTAGACTTGGCACTCCGGTACCACTTGCCATGCGGTAGTAGAGAGAACAGTCTATGACTGTGTTAGAGGAATTTTATTCCTATATGTTCATTAAACAAAACACCTGGTCCGTTTCTAAGAATTTGTACGATTCTTATTTGCATAAAATAGACAAAGATCAGTCTCAAGATTAATCAATAGTGTTTATTTCCGAGAGCTCTGAACATAATCCCATGTACATTAGTTTATATAACACACATTGCGTCATGTCTTACGAAAATGTCCCGCCTCCTCCTGGATCATGTCAAAACTTATTTTCAATTCAGTTCCAACACATTGCTTATCTTCTGCTACCATATGTTACAAATCTACTGCACGCCCAACGGTTTCTCCTCTCCCTGGTTGGGGACCAGACATATTTCCTGTTGTTAGTTTCCCTATGATCACGAGTTGTCTGTAGACCCTTCCTCTTGGCCTATGTACCAACATATTCATCAACAGACAACAGATAACTCTGAGTTATAACTCTACGCCAAATGTATACATTATTTAGTCATTATTGATAAAAATCCTTCAACAGACTGGGGTGACTGGGGTCGTTGACAATTTTTAGGACCTTCCTCTGACACCGCCTGGTGTAGAGGTCTTGGATGGAAGGCAGCTTATCCCCAGTGATGTACTGGGCCGTACGCACTACCCTCTGTAGCGCACTGCGGTCATATGCCAAGCAAATGCCGTACCAGGCAGTGATGCAACCAGGCAGGATGCTCTCGATGTTGCAGCTGTAGAACCTTTTGAGGATCTCAGGACCCATTCCAAATCGTTTTAGTTTCCTGAGGGGGAATAGGCTTTGTCGTGCCCTCTTCACGACTGTCTTGGTGTATTTGGACCATTCTAGTTTGTTGTTGATGTGGGCACCGAGGAACTTGAAGCTCTCAACCTGCTCCACTACAGCCCCGTTGATGAGAATGGGGGCGTGCTCGGTCCTCCTTTTCCTGTAGTCCACAATCATCTCCTTAGTCTTGGTCGCGTTGAGGAATAGGTTGTTATTCTTGCACAACACGGCCAGATCTCTGACCTCTTCCCTATAGGCTGTCTCGTTGTTGTCTGTGATCAGGCCTATCACTGTTGTGCGTCGGAAAACTTAATGATGGTGTTGGAGTCGTGCCTGGCCATGCAGTCGTGGGTGAACAGGGAGTACAGGAGGGGACTGAGCACGCACCCCTGTGGAGCTCCAGTGTTGAGGATCAGCGTGGCAGATGTGTTGCTACCAACCCTTACCACCTGGGGTGGCGACCCGTCAGGAAGTCCAGGATCCAGTTGCAGAGGGAGGTGTTTAGTCCCAGGATCCTTAGCTAAGTGATGAGCTTTGAGGGTACTATGGTGTTGAATACTGAGCTGTAGTCAATGAATAGCATTCTCAAGTAGGTGCTCCTTTTGTCCAGGTGGGAAAGGGAAGTGTGGAGTGCAATAGAGATTGCATCATCTGTGGATCTGTTTGGGCAGTATGCAAATTGGAGTGGGTCTAGGGTTTCTGGGATAATGGTGTTGATGTGAGCTATTACCAACCTTTCAAAGCACTTCATGGCTACGGATGTGAGTGCTACGGGTCTGTAGTCATTTAGGCAGATTGCCTTTGTGCACAGGGACTATGGTGGTCTGCTTGAAACATATTGGTATTACAGACTCAATCATGGACATGTTGAAAATGTCAGTGAAGACACCTGCCAGTTGGTCAGAACATACCTGGAGCACACTTCCTGGTAATCCGTCTGGCCCCGCAGCCTTGTGTATGTTTACCTGTTTAAAGATCTTTCTCACGTCGGCTATGGAGAGCGTGATCACACAGTCGTAAGGAACAGCTGATGCTCTCATGCATGCCTCAGTTTTGCTTGCCTCGAAGCGAGCATAGAAGTGATTTAGCTCGTCTGGTAGCCTCGTGTCACTGGGCAGCTTGCTGCTGTGCTTCCCTTTGTAGTCTGTAATAGTTTGCAAGCCCTGCCACATAAGACGAGTGTCGGAGTCGGTGTAGTATGATTCAATCTTAGCCCTGTATTGACGCTTTGCCTGTTTGATGGTTCGTCGCAGGTGATAGCAGGATTTCTTGTAAGCTTCCGGGTTAGAGTCCCGCACCTTGAAAGCGGCAGCTTTGCCCTTTAGCTCAGTGCGAATGTTGCCTGTAATCCATGGCTTCTGGTCTAGTCTCTGTGTGTGGAGTACAGGTGATCTAGATTTTTTTTTCCTTTGGTAGAACTGATTTAAGTTTCCCTGCTTTAAAGTCTCGGGCCACTAGGAGCGTCGCCTCTGGGTGAGTGGTTTCCTGTTTGATTATTTCCTTATACAGCTGACTGAGTGTGGTCTTAGTGCCAGCATCTGTCTGTGGTGGTAAATAAACAGCCACGAAAAGTATAGCTGAAAACTCTCTAGGCAAGTAGTGTGGCCTGCAGTTTATCCCAATATACTCTACTTCAGGCGAGCAAAATCTAGAGACTTCCTTAGATTTCGTGCACCAGCTGTTGTTTCCAAATATGCACAACATATTTATATGTTATATAAATATATATACAGTGCCTTGCGAAAGTATTCGGCCCCCTTGAACTTTGCGACCTTTTGCCACATTTCAGGCTTCAAACATAAAGATATAAAACTGTATTTTTTTGTGAAGAATCAACAACAAGTGGGACACAATCATGAAGTGGAACGACATTTATTGGATATTTCAAACTTTTTTAACAAATCAAAAACTGAAAAATTGGGCGTGCAAAATTATTCAGTCCCCTTAAGTTAATACTTTGTAGCGCCACCTTTTGCTGCGATTACAGCTGTAAGTCGCTTGGGGTATGTCTCTATCAGTTTTGCACATCGAGAGACTGAATTTTTTTCCCATTCCTCCTTGCAAAACAGCTCGAGCTCAGTGAGGTTGGATGGAGAGCATTTGTGAACAGCAGTTTTCAGTTCTTTCCACAGATTCTCGATTGGATTCAGGTCTGGACTTTGACTTGGCCATTCTAACACCTGGATATGTTTATTTTTGAACCATTCCATTGTAGATTTTGCTTTATGTTTTGGATCATTGTCTTGTTGGAAGACAAATCTCCGTCCCAGTCTCAGGTCTTTTGCAGACTCCATCAGGTTTTCTTCCAGAATGGTCCTGTATTTGGCTCCATCCATCTTCCCATCAATTTTAACCATCTTCCCTGTCCCTGCTGAAGAAAAGCAGGCCCAAACCATGATGCTGCCACCACCATGTTTGACAGTGGGGATGGTGTGTTCAGCTGTGTTGCTTTTACGCCAAACATAACGTTTTGCATTGTTGTCAAAAAGTTCAATTTTGGTTTCATCTGACCAAAGCACCTTCTTCCACATGTTTGGTGTGTCTCCCAGGTGGCTTGTGGCAAACTTTAAACGACACTTTTAATGGATATCTTTAAGAAATGGCTTTCTTCTTGCCACTCTTCCATAAAGGCCAGATTTGTGCAATATACGACTGATTGTTGTCCTATCGACAGAGTCTCCCACCTCAGCTGTAGATCTCTGCAGTTCATCCAGAGTGATCATGGGCCTCTTGGCTGCATCTCTGATCAGTCTTCTCCTTGCATGAGCTGAAAGTTTAGAGGGACGGCCAGGTCTTGGTAGATTTGCAATGGTCTGATACTCCTTCCATTTCAATATTATCGCTTGCACAGTGCTCCTTGGGATGTTTAAAGCTTGGGAAATCTTTTTGTATCCAAATCCGGCTTTAAACTTCTTCACAACAGTATCTCGGACCTGCCTGGTGTGTTCCTTGTTCTTCATGATGTTCTCTGCACTTTTAACGGACCTCTGAGACTATCACAGTGCAGGTGCATTTATACGGAGACTTGATTACACACAGGTGGATTGTATTTATCATCATTAGTCATTTAGGTCAACATTGGATCATTCAGAGATCCTCACTGAACTTCTGGAGACAGTTTGCTGCACTGAAAGTAAAAGGGCTGAATAATTTTGCACGCCCAATTTTTCAGTTTTTGATTTGTTAAAAAAGTTTGAAATATCAAATAAATGTCGTTCCACTTCATGATTGTGTCCCACTTGTTGTTGATTCTTCACAAAAAAATACAGTTTTATATCTTTATGTTTGAAGCCTGAAATGTGGCAAAAGGTCGCAAAGTTCAAGGGGGCCGAATACTTTCGCAAGGCACTGTATATATATATATATATATATATACGCACAACCCCCTCCATGTCGACATTCAACCACGATTCCGTGAAACATAGGATATTACAGTTTTTGATGTCCCGTTGGTAGGATATTCGTGATCGTACCTCGTCTAATTTATTGTCCAATGATTGCACATTGGCGAGTAGTATTGACGTTAACGGCAGCTTTCCCAGTCGCCTTCTCCGGGTCCTGACCAGGCACCCGGCTCTTTGTCCTGTACCTGCGTCGCTTCCTCTTGCAAATAACGAGGATGTTGGGCCTGTGGAGTGTTTGGAGAATGTCTTGTGCGTGATCTTTGTTGTAGAAAAAGTATTTGTCTAATCCGAGGTGAGTGATCGCTGTCCTGATTTCCAGAAGCTCTTTTTTTGCCATAAAATACGGTTGCAGAAACATTATGTACAAAATAAGTTACAAATAACGTGAAAAAAAAACTCATAATAGCACAACTGCTGCCATTTCTTCCGGCGGCCCGCGTCGGGGGCACCATGTTTTCTTCAAAGCATGCAAACAAGGTGTTTAGCTTGTCTGGGAGCCAGACGTCAGTGTCTGCGATGTGTCTGGTTTTCCCTTTATAATCTGTGAATGTTTGGAGTCCCTGCCGCATACGTCTCGTGTCTGAGCTGTTGATTTGCAACTGCACTTTGCCTCTGTTCTGACATTTCCCCTGTTTTATTGCCTTATTGAGAGCACAACTGGACTGTGTGTACTCTACCATATTCCCAGTCACCTTGCCGAGGTTAAATGTGGTGGTTTGCACTTTCAGTATTGCATGAATGCTGCCATCTATCCACGGTTTTTGGTTTGGATCAGTTTAAATCGTCACAGTGGGAACAACATCCCCTATGCACTTCCTGATTAACTCAGTCACCGTGTCAGTGTTATTCTTAGAGGCAACCCAGAACATATCCCAGTCCACGTGATCAAACCAATCTTGAACCATAGACTCCGATTGGTCAGAACAACGTTGGACAGTCCTTACCATGGATACTTGAGTTTCTGGAGCAGGCGTGATCTGATTTGCCGAAGGGAGGGTGGGGGCCTTGTAGCCGTCCCAGAAAGGAGAGTAGCAATGATTGAGCGTTTTCCATGTGCGAGTAGAGCAGGCAATGTGTTGATAAAACTTTGGTAGCGTTTTCCTCATAAAAGTAATTAAAGTCCCCAGCTACAATAAATGCGGCCTCGGGATATGCGGTTTCTAGTTTGTACAAAGTCCAGTGTAGTTCCTTGAGAACCATTGTGGTTAAGCCTGAGGGGGAACATAAACGGCTGTGATGATGACTAAAGAAAATTATCCCGGCAGGTAATGCGTTCGGCATTTGATTATGAGATATTCTAGGTCGGGTGAACGAAAGGACTTGAGATCCTGTATGTTACCAAAATCACACCATTTGTAGTTAATCATGAAACACACACCTCCACCTTTATTTTTCCTGGAGAGTTCTTTATTCCTGTCTGAGCGATGTACTGAAAACCCAGCTGGCTGTATGGACGGGGACAGTATATCTGGAGAGAGCCATGATTCTGTGAAACAGAGTATGTTGCAGTCCCTGATGTTTCTCTGGAAGGAGATCCTCACCCTGAGCTCATCTACTTCATTTTCCAGGGACTGAACATTAGTGAGTAATATACTCGGAAACGGTGGATGGTATGCACACCTGAGTCGGACGAAAAGTCCCTTCCCGAAAGCCTCTTCTCTGCCGGTGGCATCTTAGAGAAGCTTCTGGAATAATTGGAATCACATTGATCAACAAAGGATCTAATTCAAGAAAGTTGTATTTCTGGTCGAAATTCTGGTGATGGCGCCGGGGGAGATGGCAGATGTTTTAAGGGCTCCTAACCAGTTGTGCTATTGTGTGTGTTTTTTTGCGTTATTTGTAAATTATTTTGTACATAATGTTTCTGCCACATTTCTTATGACCGAAAAGAGCTTCTATAAGGACACTGATTACTCACCTCGTACGGGACAAATATGTTTTTCTGTTTGTTTTAGTTTTTTTGTTGAATTTTACCCTCTTTTTCTCCCCAATTTCGTGGTATCCAAATGTTAGTAGCTACTATCTTGTCTCATCGCTACAACTCCCATGCGGGTTCGGGAGAGACGAAGGTTGAAAGTCATGCGTCCTCCGATACACAACCCAACCAAGCCGCACTGCTTCTTAACACAGCGCTCATCCAACCCGGAAGCCAGCCTCACCAATGTGTCGGAGGAAACACTCTCCCCTCCCTAACGACGCTAGGCCAATTGTGCGTCGCCCCACGGACCTCCCGGTCGCAGCCGATTACGACAGAGACTGGGCGCGAACCCAGGGTCTCTGGTGGCACAGCTGGCGCTGCAGCGCCCTTGACCACTGCGCCACCCAGGAGGCCACAAAGATGTTTTTTAAACGAGTCGGACATGAAGGATTTCCTTCAGACACGAGACAAGGCCCGTCATTCACATGAAGAAGAGATGGAGATATCGAGGATGTACACAACCAAACAAAAGTTTGTGGTCACTTGAAAATGTCCTTGCTTTTGAAATAATTATTTTTTTCGTCCATTAAAATAATATAAAATTGATCAGAAATACCGTGTAGACATTGTTAATGTTGTAAATGACTATTGTAGTGTTTTTTTTTATGGAATATCTACATACCTTGGGGCAAAAAAGTATTTAGTCAGCCACCAATTATTTAAGTTCTCCCACTTAAAAAGATGAGAGAGGCCTGTAATTTTCATCATAGGTACACTTCAACTATGACAGACAAAATTAGGAAAAAAATCCAGAAAACCACATTGTAGGATTTTTTATTAATTTATTTGCAAATTATAGTGGAAAATAACTATTTGGTCAATAACAAAAGTTTATCTCAATACTTTGTTATATACCCTTTGTTGGCAATGACAGAGGTCAAACGTTTTCTGTAAGTCTTCACAAGGTTTTCACACACTGTTGCTGGTATTTTGGCCCATTCCTCCATGCAGATCTCCTCTAGAGCAGTGATGTTTTGGGGCTGTTGCTGGGCAACACGGACTTTCAACTCCCTCCAAAGATTTTCTATGGGGTTGAGATCTGGAGACTGGCTAGGCCACTCCAGGACCTTGAAATGCTTCTTACGAAGCCACTCCTTCGTTGCCCGGGCGGTGTGTTTGGGATCATTGTCATGCTGAAAGACCCAGCCACGTTTCATCTTCAATGCCCTTGCTGATGGAAGGAGGTTTTCACTCAAAATCTCACGATACATGGCCCCATTCATTCTTTCCTTTACACGGATCAGTCGTCCTGGTCCCTTTGCAGAAAAACAGCCCCAAAGAATTATGTTTCCACCCCCATGCATCACAGTAGGTATGGTGTTCTTTGGATGCAACTCAGCATTCTTTGTCCTCCAAACACGACGAGTTGAGTTTTTACCAAAAAGTTCTATTTTGGTTTCATCTGACCATATGACATTCTCCCAATCTTCTTCTGGATCATCCAAATGCTCTCTAGCAAACTTCAGACGGGCCTGGACATGTACTGGCTTAAGCAGGGGGACACGTCTGGCACTGTAGGATTTGAGTCCCTGGCGGCGTAGTGTGTTACTGATGGTAGGCTTTGTTACTTTGGTCCCAGCTCTCTGCAGGTCATTCACTAGGTCCCCCCGTGTGGCTCTGGGATTTTTGCTCACCGTTCTTGTGATCATTTTGACCCCACGGGGTGAGATCTTGCGTGGAGCCCCAGATCAAGGGAGATTATCAGTGGTCTTGTATGTCTTCCATTTCCTAATAATTGCTCCCACAGTTGATTTCTTCAAACCAAGCTGCTTACCTATTGCAGATTCAGTCTTCCCAGCCTGGTGCAGGTCTACAATTTTGTTTCTGGTGTCATTTGACAGCTCTTTGGTCTTGGCCATAGTGGAGTTTGGAGTGTGACTGTTTGAGGTTGTGGACAGGTGTCTTTTATACTGATAACAAGTTCAAACAGGTGCCATTAATACAGGTAACGAGTGGGGGACAGAGGAGCCTCTTAAAGAAGAAGTTACAGGTCTGTGAGAGCCAGAAATCTTGCTTGTTTGTAGGTGACCAAATACTTTTTTTCCACTATAATTTGCAAATAAATTCATAAAAAATCCTACAATGTGATTTTCTGGATTTTTTTTCTCATTTTGTCTGTCATAGTTGAAGTGTACCTATGATGAAAATTACAGGCCTCTCTCATCTTTTTAAGTGGGAGAACTTGCACAATTGGTGGCTGACTAAATACTTTTTTGCCCCACTGTATATATATATACTGAGAGCATGACAGATCATGTCACACTTAGATTGCACACAGGTGGACATTTTTTAACTAATTATGTGACTTCTGAAGGTAATTGGTTGCACCAGATCTTATTTAGGGGCTTCATAGCAAATGGAGGGAATACATATGCACACACCACTTTTCTGTTGTTTTTTTCTCAGTTTTGTGTATGTATGTCCATTACATGACATCCAAATGAATATCAATTTAAAATACAGGTTGTAAAGAAACAAAATAGGAAAAATGACAATGGGGTGAATACTCTTGTGTCTGAGCTGCTGAATTACGACTCCACTTTGTCCCTATACTGACATTTCGCTTGTTTGATTGCCTTGCGGAGGGAATAACTACACTGTTTATATTCTGACATATTCCCAGTCAACTTTCCATGGTTAAATACGGTGGTTCACACTTTCAGTTTTGTGCGAATGCCGTCATCTATCCACCTTTTCTGGTTAGGGTAGGTTTTAGTCATCACAGTGGGTACAACATCTCCAATGCACTTCCTTATAAACTCACTCACCGAATCAGCGTATAAATCAATGCTATTCTCTGAGGCTGCCCAGAACATTTCCCAGTTTTGTGACCAAAACAATCTTGAAGCATGGATTCCGATTGGTCAGACCAGAGTTGAATGGTTCTTGTCACAGGTACATCCTGTTTGAGTTTCTGCTTGTAGGATGGTAGAAGCAAAATGGAGTCGTGGTTGGATTTGCCCGAAGGGAGGGCCTTGAATGCATCGCGAAAGTTAGAGTAGCAGTGATCCAGTGTATTTTCCACAAGAGTGCTAGAATCAATATACTGATAGAATTTAGGTAGCCTTGTTCTCAAATTTGTTTTGTTAAAATCCCCGGCTACAATAAAGGCAGCCTCAGGATATATGGTTTCCAGTGAAGTTCCTTGAGGGCTGTCGTGGTATCTGCTTGAGGGGGGATATACACGTCTGTGACAATAACAGACGAGATTTCTCTTGGGCGATAGTACGGTCGGCATTTGATTGTAAGGAATTCTAGGTCAGGTGAATAAAAGGACTTGAGTTCCTGTATGGTGTTATGATTACAGCATGAGTCGTTAATCATGAAGCATACACCCCCACCCTTCTTCTTCCCAGAGAGATGTGTATTTCTGTTGGCGCGATGCTTGAAGAAACCTGGTGGCTGTACTGACTCCAACAACATATCCCAAGAGAGACATGTTTCCGTGAAGCAGAGAATGTTACAATATCTGATATCTCTCTGGAAGGCAACCTTTGTCTTAATTTTGTCTACCCTGTTGTCTAGAGACTGGATATTGGCAAGTATTATACTCAGCAGCGGTGGGTGGTGTGCACGCCTTCGAATTCTGACCAAGAGGCCGCTCCGTCTACTTCTTCTGTGGCGACGTTGTTTTGTGTCGGCCACTGGAATTAGATCCAATTTCCTGGGTGGTGGTCCAAACAACAGATCCGCTTCGGGAAAGTCGTATTCCTGGTCGTAATGTTGGTAAGTTGACGTCGCTCTTATGTCCAATAGTTCTTCCCGGCTGTATGTAATAACACTTAAGATTTTCTATGCTAACAATGTAAGAAATAATACAATACAACCACCTGCCAATCACACTCATAATCATGCAATCCATACTCATTATCATCCATACACAATGCTGATAATCCTATATGCCTCCTCCGGTGCATTCACAAACACACACAGGCACGCACACATAAATGCACACAGGCAGTGCCACCCACCTTCTCCCCATAGCACCTGATAAGTGTAAGTGGGTGTGGGTGTGCTGTGAGAGCTGGCAGAGAGTACACCTGTTATAGTAGACCCTGGTCTGAGCTGAACTGGTCTGAACTGGCCTTAGTAGAGCAGCCTGGAGTGACTCAAACCAGACCAGAGCTGCTCCATCTTATCTCTCTCCCTGCCTGTGTCTGCTTTATGAGACTGGCCTGGATTGCAAGGTCACTGCCAGAGAACCAGCCTGGCCTCAGAGCCATACGAAACATACTTTACGTATTTCCAAGATATATGATACCAACTAAAGGTTTAGTTACTTGAGACAGAAATGAAAGTAGGGAGGTTGGTGGGGGAGGATGGGTGGGCTTAATCCGTTCAGTCTAGCAATCCATAGGACAATGATAGCATTGTAGCTATTAAATCACTGAAGTTGGAGACTTATATCTCCCTCACTAACTTTAAGTATCAGCTGTCAGAGCAGCTTACCGATCGCTGCAGCTGTACACAGCCCATCTGTAAATAGCCCATCCAACCAACTACCTACCTCATCCCATATTTTTTTTAAAATGTTATGCTCTTTTGCACACCAGTATTTCTACTTGCACATCCTTATCTGCACATCTATCGCTCCAGTGTTAATTGCTAATTTGTAATTACTTCGCCACTATGGCCTATTTATTGCCTTACCTCTTTACTTAATTTGCACACACTGTATACAGATTTTTCATTGTTATTGACTGTACGTTTGTTTATCCCATGTGTATCTCTGTGTTGTTTTTGTTTCACTGCTTTGCTTTATATTGGCCAGATTGAAGTTGTAAATGAGAACTTGTTCTCAACTGGCCTACCTGGTTAAATAAAGGTGAAATAAAATAAATATGATTTATGAATGAAGAGGAGTCAAAGATGTTGAACCTGAGAGTTCATTGAACAGCAGCTATTCATAGGGAGCATAATGATGTTAATAACTAATTGTTACAACCTGGCTCAAGATTGTAACAAAAAATGGGAAACCACACGCTGAGTAAAGGAATAACAAAAGGTATTTATTTCACTGATAAAGTAAACACTCACAACAATAATCCGATGAGGCATGAAGGTCAGTAAATGAGGTGTCAACTGCCATAGCCACAATGAAACAACCAAAGGTATGCATGGAGAGAGGAATCTCTAGCTGAATGGGGAATAACGACACAGTGGCTTTATGACACAGCTGAGCTTTCAGAGGTGTGCCCCATCAGCACTGACGACCCTCCCAGCTCCACCCACCTCACCTACTACGCCCGCCAATCTCCTGCGGGGAGTAACCGCAGCAAATCCCAGGAGACAGAGCAGGGAGTGGCCATCACAATCATGTATAGAGTGTTTCACTAATTTCAGTAGAGGATATTTCTGCTTTGCAGTTCCTACCTGCCCCTGGATGAAGTGAAGCCCTGGCTCTCAGATAGTAGGTCCATCCTGCGCCTCACGGAGCCCAGACTATAGGGTCTTCCCAGTATGAGAGGAGTTGCTAGAGTTATTGAATAAACCTTTTTCAATAAAGTTAGAGCGAATTAAGATGGAATCTCAACGTAATTTATAACATCCTACAAAGCCTAGGGTATCCATCAAACTAATTATCATTGCGGGATTAATGTGATGTAGTAAAATAATTGAAATACGTTGCATGAGAACAATCTGTTTTTATTAAAAAAGTGCAAGATCTGTTTCCTAGTCAATGAATGTCGATTTTAACGATTTAACAGTATGTACAGTGGGGCAAAAAAGTATTTAGTCAGCCACCAATTGTGCAAGTTCACCCACTTAAAAAGATGAGAGGCCTGTAATTTTCATCATAGGTACACTTCAACTATGACAGACAAAATGAGAAAAGAAAATCACATTGTATGATTTTTAAATTATGGTGGAAAATAAGTATTTGGTCACCTACAAACAAGCAAGATTTCTGGCTCTCACGGACCTGTAACTTCTTCTTTATGAGGCTCCTCTGTCCGCCACTCGTTACCTGTATTAATGGCACCTGTTTGAACTTGTTATCAGTATAAAAGACACCTGTCCACAACCTCAAACAGTCAAACTCCAAACTCCACTATGGCCAAGACCAAAGAGCTGTCAAAGGACACCAGAAACAAAATTGTAGACCTGCACCAGGCTGGGAAGACTGAATCTGTAATAGGTAAGCAGCTTGGTTTGAAGAAATCAACCATGGGAGCCATTATTAGAAAATGGAAGACATACAAGACCACTGATAATCTCCCTCGATCTGGGGCTCCATGCAAGATCTCACCCTGTGGGGTTGATGATGATCACAAGAACGGTGAGCAAAAATCCCAGAGCCACACGGGGGGACCTAGTGAATGACCTGCAGAGAGCTGGGACCAAAGTAACAAAGCCTACCATCAGTAACACACTACTCCGCCAGGGACTTAAATCCTGCAGTGCCAGACGTGTCCCCCTGCTTAAGCCAGTACATGTCCAGGCCCGTCTGAAGTTTGCTAGAGAGCATTTGGATGATCCAGAAGAAGATTGGGAGAATGTCATATGGTCAGATGAAACCAAAATATAACTTTTTGGTAAAAACTCAACTCGTCGTGTTTGGAGGACAAAGAATGCTGAGTTGCATCCAAAGAACACCATACCTACTGTGAAGCATGGAGGTGGAAACATCATGCTTTGGGGCTGTTTTTCTGCAAAGGGAACAGGACGACTGATCCGTGTAAAGGAAAGAATGAATGGGGCCATGTATCGTGAGATTTTGAGTGAAAACCTCCTTCCATCAGCAAGGGCATTGAAGATGAAACGTGGCTGGGTCTTTCAGCATGACAATGATCCCAAACACACCGCCCGGGCAACGAAGGAGTGGCTTCGTAAGAAGCATTTCAAGGTCCTGGAGTGGCCTAGCCAGTCTCCAGATCTCAACCCCATAGAAAATCTTTGGAGGGAGTTGAAAGTCCGTGTTGCCCAGCAACAGCCCCAAAACATCACTGCTCTAGAGGAGATCTGCATGGAGGAATGGGCCAAAATATCAGCAACAGTGTGTGAAAACCTCGTGAAGACTTACAGAAAACGTTTGACCTCTGTCATTGCCAACAAAGGGTATATAACAAAGTATTGAGAAAAACTTTGGTTATTGACCAAATACTTATTTTGCATCATAATTTGCAAATAAATTCATTAAAAATCCTACAATGTTATTTTCTGGATTTTTTTTCCTCATTTTTTCTGTCACAGTTGAAGTGTACCTATGATGAAAATTACAGGCCTCTCTCATCTTTTTAAGTGGGAGAACTTGCACAATTGGTGGCTGACTAAATACTTTTTTGCCCCACTATATTTTAAGGGAGACGTAGGAGATCACGTATCAAACAACTTTTTATTAAATGCCTGGGATCAAATATCACTGATTCCTTATGCTGAGAATTTGACTACATTTGCGACAGAAAGTATTGTATTTGGATTGATTATGGATCCCCAGCAAGCACATCCCCACTACTCTTCCTGGGTTCCAGCAACATTAAGGCAGTTCATACAATTTTAAAAACATTACAATACATTCACAGATTTCATACGGTACCAGGGTGAGATGGCTCCAGTATGGAGTTGGGGGGCCAGACACTGGTCTCTACACAATTAGAACTGTTTTAACACCAGATACTGTCTGCTGTGATTTTCTAGTATCTTTCATGCAATTTTTAACCTTGTGACCCATTCCATACATCTGTTGTGTGTCATGGACTTTGCTATAAAATTATGTTGCTCAAACCAGCTCATTGAGTTCTCAATGGTCACCTCCAGGGGGTGATTACTGACCAGCTCCATTACTGCAGTAATTAAGTAATAAAGTTTGATTGTTTTGAAGAAATCTAAAAGTCTCTCCTTTTGATTACAATAATTCCACCACATTCACCTTCCAACCCTAAGCACACAGCCAAGACAAGGCAGGAGTGGCTCCGGGACAAGTCTCTGAATGTCCGAGAGTGCCCAGCCAGAGCCCGGACTTGAACCCAATCGGCAACATCTCTGGAGAGACCTGAAAATTGCTGTGCAGCAACTCTCCATCCAACCTAACAGAGCTTGAGAGGATCTGCAGAGAATAATGGGAGAAACACCCCAAATACAGGTGTGCCAAGTTTGTAACAAGAAGACTTGAGGCTGTAATCACTGCCAAAGGGGCTTCAATAAAGTACTGAGTAAAGGGTCTGAATATTTATGCAAATGTAATATTTCAGTTTTTTATTTTTAATACATTTGCAAATATTTCTACAAACCCTGTTTTTGCTTTATCATTGTGGGGTATTGTGTGTAAATTGATGAGGAAAAAAATATTTTATCAATTTTAGAATAAGGCTGTAACGTAACGAAATGTGGAAAAAGTAAAGTGGTCCGAATACTGTCCGAATGCCCTGTATATCCTCTAAATCCCCTGGTGGGCCATACATCACAACATGCGAAATGTTACGGAAATCCAAACCCATTCCCAGGGATGTTGTTGCCACAACAACTCTATAGTTCCCATCCCCATTAAGAGAAGACACCACTCTTGTCTTGTTCTTTGGTAGAGTTTTACTATGATACATCTCAATAAGTAGGTGTTCAGCTTCATGTTCAGGATCTTTGTCAACCCAAGGGATTTGCCCAAGCTCAGCTTTTAGATAAGCAAACACCTTTCCTAGTACCTCGAGTGAATGACAGTAAATAAATCAAGGCAGTTCAGGGCATTGGCAGGAACCTGCCGCAGTCCAAGCCTAATGTTTGGACTGACAGCTACTTGAGTTGCCCTCGCCATATTCAGGATCTTTGTTAACAGGCGTCTGGAGTCAAGATCACTACCAACACCGGTGTACCTGGAAAACACAGCAAAAGCAGGATTATTATATTTTTAGGGGAACATTGTGTACACATAATGGATCTCCCTAAAAGAACAGTAGTTTTATTTTATTGAGTATCAAAACAGAGTTGTGTGGTTTCAGATAGTTTAGCAGGAAGCAGTCACAGCAAAGATATTTAGTAATAGTTCAATAGATATTAAGCTATTCAAATAAACTATAATGACCAACGAGGGAGAGGACAGGAAGTTAACAATAACTTTTTATGCAATTTGAGTAGTGACAAATTCACTCAACCTTCTTGGTTGAGACCGTAGCTCTCCAAGCCTTTTGAAGCTCTCTAAATGCTGGCTTTCCTTTTCAACCCTCTCCCCTGATTAGGCATAAAACAAACCAGATAAAGAATCTTGATGTCTAATGACTGACGTTAGTAATGCTAACTATTTTAGTTCCATAGCAAATGAGACGTGTATATGCAAGGTTTCTAACCCTATCTTCCTTGATATAACAATAGCCTAGACATTTCATTAGCCATCCTTCACAGCCATACTTATTAGAGGTCGACCGATTATGATTTTTCAACATCGATACCGATTATTGGAGGGCCAAAAAAGCCGATACTGATTAATCGGCAGATTTTTACTTTTTTTAAAAACATTTATTTATTTGTAATAATGACAATTACAACAATACTGAATGAACACAATGAATTTTAACTTAAAATAATACATAAATAAAATCAATTTAGCCTCAAATAAATAATGAAACATGTTCAATTTGGTTTAAATAATGAAAAAACGAAGTGTTGGAGAAGAAAGTAATATGTGCCAATATGCAATATTTGCCATGTAAAAATGTGTGCCATGTAAAATGTGTGCCATGTAAAATATGTGCCATGTAAAAAAGCTAACGTTTAAGTTCCTTGCTCAGAACATGAGAACATATGAAAGTTGGTGGTTCCTTTTAACATGAGACTTCAATATTCCAAGGTAAGAGACTTTAGGTTGTAGTTAATATAGTATTTATAGGAATATTTCTCTCTATACCATTTGTATTTCATATACCTTTGACTATTGGATGTTCTTATAGGCACTATAGTATTGCCAGTGTAACAGTATAGCTTCCGTCCCCTCCTTGCCCCTACCTGGGCTTGAACCAGGAACACATCGACAACAGCCACACTCGAAGCAGCGTTACCCATCGCTCCACAAAAGCCGCGGCCCTTGCAGCGCAAGGGGAATAACTACTCCAAATCTAAAAGCAATTGACATTTGAAACGGTATAAGCGCACAACCAGCTAACTAGCTAGCCATTTCACATTGGTTACACCAGCCATTAGACTGATAGGCTTGAAGTCATAAACAGCGCTGTGCTTGCGAAGATCTGCAGGCAAAACGCACGAAAGTGCTGTTTGAATGAATGATTACGGGCCTGCTGCTGCTCAGTCAGACTGCTCTATCAAATCAGACTTAATTCTAACAGAAATACGGGCCTTTGGTCATTAATATGGTCGAATCCGGAAACTATCATTTCGAAAACAAAACTTTTATTATTTCAGTGAAATATGGAACCGTTTCGGTATTTTATCTAACAGGTGGCATCCCTAAGTCTTAATATTCTTATTACATTGCACAACCTTCAATGTTATGTCATAATTACGCACAATTCTGGCAAATTAGTTCGCAATGGAGCCAGGCAGCCCAAACTGTTGCATATACCCTGGCAATGAACGCAAGAGAAATGACACAATTTCACCTGGTTAATATTGCCTGCTAAACTGGATTAGTAGTTATAACTAGTGATTATGATTGATTGTTTTTTATAAGATAAGTTTAATGCTAGCTAGCAATTTACCTTGGCTTCTACTACATTCACGTAACAGGCAGGCTCCTGGTGGAGTGCAATGGTTAGAGCGTTGGACTAGTTAACTGTACGGTTGCAAGATTGGGACCCCTGAGCTGACAAGGTGAAAATCTGTCGTTCTGCCCCTGAACAACGCAGTTAACCCACCTTTCCTAGGCCGTCATTGAAAATAAGAATGTGTTCTTAACTGACCTGCCTAGTTAAATAAAGGTATAAAAAAATGTACAAAAATGTACAAATAAATAAATAAATCGGAAATCGGCACCCAAAAATACCGATTTCCGATTGTTATGAAAACTTGAAATGGGCCCTAATTAATCGGCCAGTCCGATTAATCGGTCGACCTCTAATACTTATCATTTATTTATAGGCTACATGGACCTCATCCACTGCAATTACGAACAGTCTTTTCTTGTAGACTTCAGATGCCGGCATGTTCCTCCACTTGTCGTTGAGGATCCACGCTTTGGTCTGTCAAACAAACTGACAACGACCGTCCAGTATGTCAGTGTTATTGTTCACCCCAAACTGCATCACCTACTTTACCTGGTCTTCCATCAGCACGATCAACGGAGATGATATGACAATGATAATAGGCCTTTCACGAGCCCCAAAAATTTGTATCAGGGGGCATAGCCGTGGGAAGTAAGGGTGCTGACAAAAAAATAACATCTAAAATAGTAGCATTTGAGAAGTCGCTGGGTAGATAAGTGAGCCACAAAGTGGATGTGATGTTTGTGAATAGCTTAGCCAAGCAAATGCATTTGGACAGTTAACATTTTCAATTTGGCTCTATATACCAGCATTTTAGATGAAATGTTTCATATGAGGCGACAGTAGTCACCTTTTGAAGATATTTGCATTACTATCTGTTTTAAACACTATGCACCTAGTCCCCCATTTGAAGTCATTTGGACAAATTCACTTCTAGTGTATTAAAGTACTCAAAACTTTAGTATTTGGTCCCATATGCCTTGCACACAAATTACTACTTTGTGACTACGGGAGGAGAGTTTAGTAGGAAGGATAGAGCACCCTACTTCAGCTTCTGCGGTCTTTGTGCACAAATGTTGGAATAACACTTGCACTTTTTCTACTAGAACAGACTTTGCTGATAACTACTTTGAGAAAAATGTACTTACTATGATGTGGTTGTCTCGCCAAAGTAAGTCAAAAACTATTTTTCTCTTAATCCCAATACCACACAGTGTTTACGGTTCTTTAGTACCATTCTTATTATTAAAAAAGGAGGTTAGATGATAAAAGTAAAACAAAACAGAAGGACAGGCCGGGGCACACTCACACCACTAGAGTCCATAGCTGTTTGGCATTGGAGCGTTGGTCGCGTCAGCATCGTGGTGTTCTGATGCAGTAGTCGTTGCCTCAGCAGTCTTGTCATAGCAGGCCACTTCTGGAGAGGGTGAAGAAAGCTTCATCAGTAACATCACAGGGGCCAGCTTGAGCCTTTTGGGGGGCCTAAGAGAGTTTGGATTGCGGGGGCCCCTGCCCTCGCGGCAAACATTTGTGCTTCACAACATACTCTTTGGGCTTGGGCCTGGATTATATCTAGCTTTTTAAAAGATGTCTGAGCTGGTGATCCAGACGCTACACTTAACAGCACTATATACAGTTGAAGTCAGAAGTTTACATACACCTTAGCCAAATACATTTAAACTCAGTTTTTCACAATTCCTGACATTTAATTCCCTGTCCTAGGTCAGCTATGATCACCACTTTATTTTAAGAATGTGAAATGTCAGAATAATAGCAGAGAGAATGATTTATTTAAGCTTTTATTTCTTTAATCACATTCCCAGTGGGTCAGAAGTTTATATACATTAAATTAGTAATTAGTATTTCTTTAATCCATCTGGAGGCATTTTGCCTCAATAAGTGAGCCTTCCTTCAAGTGGTCCTTTATTTCTTTCATGTTAACAATTTCTTAAACTTCTATAATAACTCCCTTCCAGTTTGATCCGGCATGCCACTATCAACCACACGTTTACATACCTGCTTGAGTTTGTGAGCCTTCTCATACGAAGAACTTTAGCAGAATCAACCTCTCCTACTTTTCTCTCCAAATCCCCTGGTCAACTTGATCAGACTCACCGCAGTGACCCCATCCTCGTCCTTAAATTTCACCAACACCATGAACTCCACTTATCTCAGTACAACACTGCGAACTGAAAATGCCTCATCGCAACTCTCCTCCGACAAGAACTCCAAAGACTCCTCATGCTTCCTCTTCTTAACCTTTACTCTCACTACTCTACCTCCAACGGTTCCCACTCTACTCCATCCTTACCCCCTACCTTTCCAGACATCTCTGCGCCAGTAACAGTCCAGTGTTGCTCAACCACCTCCACAGGATTTCTCTCTCCAAACCACTTTCATGTTCGTTAAAATTTTGGCAACTAGACATTACATTGAACAGATCTTTCACTGGTCTTCATTCAGCACATTCAGGTGCGAAACATGTATTTTGAGGGCTTCCTTTGTGCAGGGGCAGCTCATTAACCCCCCATACCCATTAGGTCCCTAATTAACACTCATTCACATGAAACAAATGTTCAAATGGGATTAAACAATTCAAAGGAAGTCACATAAGCAAACCAAAACCCAGCACACTAAATTAATACATATTAAAGCGCCTAAGTAGGGAAAATGACTAAATATAATCATAGGTGACATATGCACTAACTGTAAGTCACTCTGCATGAGTCTGCTACAAGAATCAAATCTAAAATTGCGGCGTAAGGCTGACCTTTAAAATATAATTGTTCATCTAAATCAGCATACAGTGGGGCAAAAAAGTATTTAGTCAGCCACCAATTGTGGAAGTTCTCCCACTTAAAAAGATGAGAGAGGCCTGTAATTTTCATCATAGGTACACTTCAACTATGACAGAAAAAAATCCAGAAAACCACATTGTAGGTTTTTTATGAATGTATTTGCAAATTGAGAGATGTTGATTGATGTTGTCCAACATTTGTGATAAATTGGGGTTTGGTTTATCGAACTGTTCGATAAACCAACCTCATTAATCTCGCTCTCTTCTATCAGAATTTAGGAATAGTTACTATTGTGACTCTTGATAAGTTATTAGGTCCCACACGTGAGCGAATTATCGTTCCTTA
The DNA here is from genome assembly GCF_013265735.2 of Oncorhynchus mykiss. Lineage (NCBI taxonomy): Eukaryota > Metazoa > Chordata > Actinopteri > Salmoniformes > Salmonidae > Oncorhynchus > Oncorhynchus mykiss. Next base: position 69,170,688 of record NC_048576.1, on the reverse strand, counting down.
TGACTCTTGACTTGTTAATGAACCTTTCCCTTGCTGATATTCTTACTATAATTTTGTCCTACGGTATATTTTCACAATCTACGTATATACCTCCTTTCCGTTAGTTTCCCTAGGTTCACAAATAGTTTCCATTCATTTATAATAGCCCCCTATATCTCATCTCTTAATTGACCCACTAATATACTCTTGATCAGGTTCCACCTTAGATCTCAATATTAATTAGTTTAAATTGGTAGTGCAGATAACCTAAGTCGTTTCGGACCTAAGTCGCAGAGGACTTTTCCCTTCCTAGGTGGCTTCTAAATCCAATTCCTGTCTTCCAATTGCATAGGACACTACCTATATCAGGGTTCTCTACACAAAATCCTAAAAACAGGTCACCAGATCAGAATGACCATGGATTTTTAAAATTCAATGCCCAAACCACACAGGAGTCATTAAACATATTTCTCCAAATGTAGCCCGATCATCAATTCCCCAAATAAAGTTTTACTGACCTTGTTTGTAGGCTGGGAAAAGCAATGTTCGTGAGATTCCGTCACCGTCTCTGTCAACCTTAGATATATCGGCCTGTTTTTTTAAACTCCAATTTTCAGGTGCCAGGTCTTTAAATAACGGGTCAAGGAGGCAGGCTTCCAATTTATTTGCGAGAGCTCTCAAGTTTTCACAAATACATTCCTTATACCATCCTAAACTACGCACATACATACATACCAACATGGATTTTCTCAGTCTAACCACAGTTTATAACCCCTCAGCTGACAGTTCCAGGCTCCCCCAGACACCATAACCCTGTCCTCATCTCCACATACATTCCTTTCTTCCTAGGTACATGCCATATAACCCCTTCCTAATGAACAAACATTAATACAAGACAGGGTAGAATTCTTGACAGTTATAGTGCAGTATACCTCATTTAGTCATTATAAAAATCCCATAACACAATGGGAGTCATATTAGTGACTAGTGTTGCAAAGTAGGTGCCACAGTGACCACGAGATCATAGCAATGATTCTACAGGATCTGTTTTGTACAACAGGTAGTCCTACCAGGGTCGATGTAATGATAGCTTATTCCAGAGGAAACCCCACTAAAAGGATTGAAAGTGCACAAGTCATACAGCTTTTAATTTTGTACTTGCAAATGTTTGATAATTTCAAATAAACAATTTCACCATTGGCTTTAGATGAGTCAGCTATTGTACAGCTGAAAAGTACATTCTTATTCCATTCCTTTACTTAGATGTTTGTATTAGGTAGTTGTGGAATTTTTAGATATTGCTGTACTGTTGAAACTAGACTCAAGCATTGCCTTAGTCGCATTAACATCTGCTAACCACGTGTATGTGACTAATAATGTATTTTAAAAGGGTAGGGATACTGTCAGTCGGACAATAAAGGGTACCACATACAACCGCACCCCGCATATCCAAACCACTTGAATATCACCAACACTTATCACATTCTAACACCTTGTGACGAGACAGTTCTACCAACTGTCCTCATTGCTCAATGTGGACTCACAAGTTAATAAAAAAACCAAGATTCTTAGCTCGTCATACAGCAAATGTAATGTCATGTAAGGCTTGTCCTGTCAATTTCCTACACGCTTTTTGAAAAGTCTGGACTGAGGAAAAACAGTGAGATCAATCACACAATGTCATTGTGTAGGACAGGTTATATCCTTGTAAATATAAGTAATCCAATGACAGTTCAGAACTGCCCACACAATTGATAAACCCATGAAACCATGTCAGGTAGTGTACATCACAGGTGTGATCAAGTAAGAGTGGACTCAGGGTTGTCTTTCATACACTTTTTATTGTCATCACTTGACAGAGGGAAGGGCAGGAGGTGCATGCCAGGGACAAGAAGCTGTTTACTTCTTGGTGGTCTCCTCCTCCTTTGACAGGGTCTTGATGATCTCCTCTTTCTTTGCTGCCAGGCGCTCCTCTCTGCGCTTACGGGCCTCCTTTGTCTTGGAACGACGGGCCTCAGCCTGGTCACTGCAGAGAGAAAAGTGGTCAAACACGAACTTATCTTTTGGCTGAAAACAATATATATATAATATAAACACTCCCATATAAAAGATCTGCTTTCAAGTGCTCATCAGCTCAGTTCCTTCTCCACTAATACAAAACATTGCACATAGAAAAGTCTAAGGCAGATGGGAGTTGTAGTTTTGGTTTTAGACTTACCACAGAAGCTTCTTGCGGGCCTTGTCTGCCTTCAGCTTGTGGATGTGCTCCATGAGGATACGCTTGTTCTTGAACACATTACCCTTCACCTTAAGGTAGAGACTGTGGTACCTGTGGGGAAGGGGCAAAACAAGATGAGCAAATTAATCTAGAATACCAACAATATACGCTTTAAACAATTAAATACAAACAAAATGAATAATTTAGCAATTAATGAACTACATTTGAAATTCCTTCCTACATCAAATAGGAATTTGAACAGGGGTTAATCAGATAGCCAAGAGAAACATGACATCAAATTTCAACAAAGTTTGCAAAACCATTCTCAGGAAACATGTTTACCATTATAACTCTGGGTTGATTGTTAGCCATTATCGCTAGCAAGTTCAGCCTAGGCTAGTAGAGTTAGCTAGTTCAACATAATCCATGTGCAAGAGACATCCTTGAAATGGACACAATAGGAGTTGCTATATACCTTGTGAATCTGTATACTCGAGGGTGGATGTGGAGAACTTACATGTGCCTGTCAATCTTATGGGACTCCCTGTAGCGACGGAGAAGACGACGCAGGATTCTCATGCGACGCATCCAAGACAGCTTCTCTGGCATACGGGCGTTGGCTGTACCCTTTCTCTTACCTGGTAGGGTGAGCAGAGGAAAGGATGGTGTTAGGCCTGAGATTAATACACCCCATAATTCACAATCCTGTTTTCAGTACAAATCAGTTACGTAAATAAAAACATCACTAGTCGATATAGCTACCACAGCATTCACTCACCGATTCCTGTGTGCCTTCCCTTGCGACGCGCCAGCGTGTTCTTGCGGCAGCGGGCGCGAGAGTGCACCGTGACAGGCTTGCGGATGATAAGACCATCCTTTACCAGTTTACGGATCTGCTGGCCTGAGGGGGGACAGAAAATATGGGTTAGACAAAGCAGGTGAATTTACAGCAAAAAAAATTATCAATATTTAGTCAACTACTGGGTAGATTATGCACAGGCTACATTAACTTCATCACATAGTACCAGAATAATGTGCAAAACACAAATTGGCTGAATCCTTACGGGAGTTGGCGTTAGCAATCTCATTGGTCTCGTTTGGGTCCAGCCATACCTTCTTCTTGCCACAGCGCAGGACGCTGGAGGCAAGCCTCTTTTGAAGCCTGAGCATGCTGGGTTAGAAATTAAGAGTTAGCTAACGCATTACATTGTGTGTAACGCATAACTATGTTGTTAACAACATAACTTAAATGTTTGTAGTGTGAACAGGGGCTAATCACAAATTTGAGCAGTTTGCGAAACCATTCTCAGAATCATCATATTATCCTTTATCCTATATAACTCCGGGTTCATTGTTAGCCATTAGAGCTAGTTAGATGACTAAGAGTTACCTTGGCTGCAACTGGGCTAACGTTACTCGACGTCGGGCTAGTAACGTTAACTACTATAGTCGTATAGCTAAATATCATCCACACGGTTACGGTTCTTAGAAAGTGACATGGTTGACACTGAATCTTACAAGACACAAGTAACCAGTTCGCTAATACAAAGCACCGGGGAACATCAGTCAAAATCGGGAGACCAGTGTCCAAGTAGGTGTAGGTAATGTTAGCTGGCAAATGCTAACAAAATGTGGTAGACCAAATGTCAACACTCAGATTATATGTAACATGGATATCGTTGATACCAACTATATGGGAATCAGACGTGTTTTAAACGATCATAATCTAGTCAGCTATGATAGCAAAGGGGTTTAACGTTAGGCCTGAATGCCTCGTCTCAGAAATCTTGGTCGACAACATGGCCTCCCTGGCTCGGAACATCGTGTGGCACATTTAAATGAAATGTAGCTTTTCCAATATGAAATTTGTTAAGGGACTTTGACGCTAGTGTCGCGTAAAAATGCTGGGACAACCTTAGTAAACGTTTAATGGGCAATTCATGTTTATTTTATAAAAAATATGCGAATTTGGACTCGCACAAAGTCGGTTGGCTTACCTCATGGCTGCTACTGCAATAGAAAAAGGAAGAGTCGAGGGACGGACAGGGCCGTACCATTAAAGCTACAGGAGAATCCAAAATGAGATATACAGCGATTCTTTTGTGAAATAAACGGAATATGACACACATATAATATTTTTCATGTGAAGTGTTAGCATTAAAGTACTAATTGGTAGAGAGAGCGAAAGTAAGAGAGAGCAATATTGTCTGAAATCATAAGATAACGTAAATAGAAAATATGTTCTCCCCTTATCTGGGAATAATAGTATATTCCAAAGGTGGGGAGTGATTTCGCACTGCATTGTGGGTGAAATCATACAAAATGCAGCTCACTACTCCTCACAGAAGAACAATGTCGAAGCCAAAGACTAAGACCGTTAACAGCTGACTGACACTGTCAGAGGAAACGTTTCTGTAAGACTACGTTTAGATAAGCAGCCCAATTGTGATCTTTTTCCCCCATGAATTGGTCTTTTGACCAATCAGATCACCTCTGAAAACATATGTGAAAATATTTGATATATAGCATTTACTTTTACTCAAGTATGACAATTTAGTAGTTTTCCCCATCCCTGTACTTAAGTACATTTAAAACAAGATACTTTTCGACTTTTCTCAAGTAGTATTTTACTGGCTGACTTTTACGTGAGTCATTTTCTATTTAGGTATCTTTAATTTTACACAAGTATGACAACTGAGTACTTTTCCCACCACCTTGAAGGAGACCCTAAAGTTGAAGCGAAGTTCGTGTGACATGAATGCATTGTGTGATTTCCTCTCTGAACTGAAAGAGATGGAGACCCGCACACTGTTGAGAAAAATAATAAATCCAGAACTGAGGCTTGAATGCAAAATAAAGATTTTTATTAGAACATCATGATGCCCCCCAAAAATCATAAATGGAATGTGAAAACAAAACAAACGTTTTGGTCTCAGGCCATCCTCAGTGTAAATCTTCAGCTTCACTCACTCACACCTGGCTTCCATTTCAAGGATAATTGCATATGCTCAAGCAAGACAGAAAATCAATAAATCTGTACCTAGTACAACATAATGCATGTTCTAGATTATATACAAAAGGTACAAATGCTTTGACATAAACCATGTGAACATTTCCTCTGAATAAATAACACAGGATTGTAATAGAGTATGAAGCTAAAGAGACCACTAGATGGGGCTATCGGTCACCAATAAGAGGCAATATACCAGCTACAGGAAACACTTCAATAACAATTCTTAATTAATAAAAATAAAATGTTATTTGTCACATGTAGTGACGATTTTGGCATGTAAATCTTGGTAGGGCAAAACAAAAAAAGTGGATGCATGCCAACAAAGCCACTATAAAATACAACACTAAACAATACATGAATTGCACTATAACGGTGACAAACGGTGCCCACAAACTGTTAGGACCTACAGAAATCTGTCCCAACAGCAGTTCCAACATCTTACCACTGCTACACCTGGCTATCAGCGGAGCCTTGTCTGGCAGTGAAACAGTTCATGAAATGCTTTCTTACAGGCTCTAACCAATAGTGAAAAAAAGGTATTAGGTGAACAATAGGTAAGTAAACAAATGTGGTTTCTAATGACAATTGAGATGTACAAACTATTACATAAGGGGATGACAAGCGGATAAGAGGCAACCCCTAATTTCGATTAAGACATTAATGAGCAAGCTAGGACGGACGTAGTCAATGTAACTATTTGTTTAGCACTTTTGAAATGTACAGCAGCAGAATTCAGAACATGGGCCGTTCTTACAGTGTTCTCCCTGTACACCAAGTCAGAACCGTAGGATAAATAAAGGGGGCATATAAGCAGGCAATGAAAGCTCTTACAATATTCAGTGATTACATTTCTCAAAAACAGGTTATAGGCTACATGTGCACCACCAAGTCAGAACAGTAGGCGAAATTAAGAGGGGGTAAAAATACTAAATTATTAGGGTGAGGCACATGGGCTACTAACATCTTACTACACAACATACACTTAGTATTACTTTCTTAGCTACAGTATTCATATCTCCCTGGCATATTACATCATTTATGCAGCATCCTACAATACATTTTTGGACTCACCTTGTTTTGCAGAGCTCACTTGAACAGGAAGGTGGCGCGGCGGTCCTTCGTGGGCAAATTTTGGCATCAAAGTCTGGTATTCTCTGGATTTATGGTGCTGGGAACTCTGAACAAAAACAAGGTTCAATCATGATGACATCATTGATCTTCAGGTCATAGCTCTAGAAAGAGGCCAGATTTACAATTTCGAGTTGGATGACCATTCAAATCGTATTTTCCCAATCGGAGCTCATTTATTCCCTACTTCTCAGTTGTCTTGAACTCACTTAAGTCAAGTTTTCGCAGTTCCAAGTTAACAGTTGTTTTGAGCACGGCACAAATCATGCTTCATTGACAGCATGGCCAATGTTAAATGTTTAATCCCAGATTTGGGACCACACATCCACTCCACTGAATAGCAGGCTAGGGATTGCTTTGCAATGCTTGCAGTTAGTCACTGATTCCTTCCAAACTACTCATTGTTGAATTTGCGATATCCAACTTGTTGTATAATGAATATGTCCAATGGCCGATGAGCACCAATACGTTTTATCTATAATTTCTCTTCATTATTTCTCTTCATATGACAAGGATTAAAAATGATTTTCCAGTAGATTGTCGACTTGATTCATGACGATGACTGCTAGCTAAGATTTTGAAAGTATGATATTGACATGTCAGTCCAATCAAAGCTACTGTACATATAACGTGCTATGACGTAATTTTATCTGTGGCCAATGACCTTAAGCCTTCTTGGATGAGCAGTTCTAATGTAACTCTATGGAGGCACCTAAGGGAATAGAATTTTCTAGCTCTACCCTTAGACTTGGCAGTGACGTAGTGTCCCCATGAGTGACAGAACACTGAGCCAATCATGGTGCAACGCTCCGTATTTTCATATTTTCTTGAAATTTTCGACCCGCTCCACTACAGCCCCGTCGATGCGAATGGGAGTGTGTTCGGCCCTCCTTTTCCTGTAGTCCACAATCATCTCCTTTGTCTGGCTCATGTTGCAGGAGAGGTTGTTGTCCTGCCACCACACTGCCAGGTCTCTGACCTCCTCCCTATAGACTGTCTCATCGTTGTCGGTGATCAGGCCTGCCACCGTTGTGTCAACAGCAAACTTAATGATGGTGTTTTAGTCGTGCTTGGCAATGCAGTCCTGGGTGAACAGGGAGTATAGAAGGGGACTAGGCACGCACCCTTGAGGGGCCCTCGTGTTGAGGATCAGCGTGGCAGATGTGTTGTTGCCTATCATTACTACCTGGGGGTGGCTAGTCCAGGATCCAGTTGCAGAGGGAGGTGTTTAGTCCCAAAGTGATTAGCTTAGTGATGAGCTTCAATTGGAGTATGGTGTTGAATGCTGAGCTGTAGTCAGCATTCTCACATATGTGTTCCTTTTGTTCAGGTGGGAAAGGGCAGTGTGGAGTGCAATTGAGATTGCATCATCTGTGGATCTGTTGGGGCGGTATGCGATTTGGAGTAGGTCTAAGGTTTCCGGGATGATGGTGTTGATGTGAGCCATGACTAGTCTTTCAAAGCACATCAATGCCTGATGGGTGGAGAGTTATGAAGTATAACATCCTCCTGCATTCTGTCTGGAGAAGACTAAGTTCAAGATTACTACACTACGTGAATGTTTTATCTGCTGTGTAGAACAGGAGGACATGGAGGAGACGGGGTGACCAGACTGAAGCCATTTTCCCATAAAACTTCTACCTGCAACTAGCCTCTGCCACAAGCTTTCACCTTCAGGAGCGAAGCCGGGGAGCTAACCTGCTTGCTTTGTTCATGTTCAATTTGATTTGATTTGACTTTGGACTTAAACGCCCTCGAAGCCATTCAGGCTACCCTGCAGCATAGAATGCAACTGACATCTCTCTTCTTGATAAGAAGGCCTGCCAAATGGGTTACTGTAGTAATTTTCTTGACCAAAAAATAACTGTATGACATTGCCATCTGAATCAGGAATTGAATGGACATCAGTAGGCAAACAGCTGGAGAGAAGGATCTCACCTGAATGCTAAGCCCTTCTGCAGCCCAAATTAATGAGTCAATTAAGCAATAATGCATGAGGGGATGTGGTATATGGCCAATACACCATGGTTAGGGACTGCTCTTAAGCACGACGCAACGCGGAGTGCCTCGATTACAGCCCATAGCCATGGTATATTGGCCATATTCCATGAACCCCCGAGTTGCCTTATTGTTATTATATACTGGTTACAAATGTAATTACAACAGTAAAAATAAATGTTCTGCTATACCGGTGCTATACGGTCTCATATACCACTGCTTTAAGCCAATCAGCATTCAGGGCTCAAACCACCCAGTTAGTAAAGGCACATAACCTACACACACACACACACACACACACACACACACACACACACACACACACACACACACACACACACACACACACACACACACACACACACACACACACACACACACACACACACACACACACACACAGCCACTCAGGACACACACACCACAGAACTGCACTGATAAAGGGACATTCCTTGCATGAGGACCTCACATAAATACTTTACACTGGACAGAAGAAGGGGACGAAAACCAATCTACACTCTGTCACACCCTGATCTGTTTCACCTGTCTTTGTGATTGTCTCCACCCACCCCCCTCCAGGTGTCATCCATCTTCCCCACTTATACCCTGAGTATTTATACCTGTGGTTTCTGTCTGTTTGTGCCAGTTTGTCTTGTTTGTCAAGCAAACCAGCGGTTTTGTGTCAGCGCCTGCTTTTCCACAGTCTCTTTTCTAGTCCTCCTGGTTTTTGACCCTTGCCTGACCACTCTGCCTGAGCCTGCCTTCCGTCCTGTACCTTTGCCCCACCTCTGAATTACCTGACCCTGCCTGCCTGCTGTTCTATACCTTTGCTCCTGTTGCTGTAATAAACATTTTCACTTCGACACGGTCTGCATCTGGGTCTTACCTTGATACCTGATACACTCAATACATACCTGTGTGATTTACATTCATGCACCTCCCCAATGAAGAACACTACTTATTCAGACAGGATTTCCTCTCTATTTTATTTTTGTACTCGTTATTGCTACTACTATTTTTATACAAAAAATTGTCATTTTCATTAAGCCTTTAAAAACATATTAATGGGGAAAATGTATTTGTGAAAACTGAATAAATACTGAAGTGTAGTTGATAAATACACAAAGGATGGCGGTCAGATTCAGTAAGAACATAGTAAAAAGTTCTAGATGAACCTAGCTGGCCACATCTGTACTGCTAAGATTCAATATTATTTGTCTATATTATTCCCCTGAGTTCAGCCATGTCAGATCCTTTACTGTGCATCAGACTGTAAGGAGGAATGGACTACAGTATGCCTGTGCATCGCAGTATGGACATGAATGGACATCTATGTACAGTACCAGTCAAAGGTTTGGACACCTACTCATCCAATTCATTCTTTATATTTACTATTTTCTACATTGTAGAATAATCGTTAAGACAGAACTATGAAATAACACATATGGAATCATGTATTAACCAAAGAAGTGTTAAACAAATCAAAATATTTGAAATTCTTCAAAGTAGCCACCCTTTGCCTTGATGACAGCTTTGCACACTCTTGGCATTCTCTCAACCAGCTTCACCTGGAATGCTTTTCCAACAGTCTTGAAGGAGTTATCACATATGTTGAGCACTTGGCTGCTTTTCCTTCACTCTGCGGTCCAACTCATCCCAAACCATCTCAATTGGGTTGAGGTTGGATGATTGTGGAGGCCAGGTCATCTGATGCAGCACTCCATCACTCTCCTTCTTGGTCAAATAGCCCTTACACAGCCTGGAGGTGTGTTGGGTCATTGTCCTGTTGAAAACAAATGATAGTCCCATTAACCGCAAATCAGATGGGATGGCGTATCGCTGCAGAATGCTGTGGTAGCCATGCTGGTTAAGTGTGCCTTGACTTCTAAATAAATCACAGACAGTGTCACCAGCAAAGTGATCACACCACCTCCATGCTTCACGGTGGGAACCACACATGCGGAGATCATCCGTTCACCTACTCTGCATCTCACAAAGACATAGCGGTTGGAAGCAAACGTCTCAAATTTGGACTCATCAGACCATAGGACAGATTTCCACCGGTCTAATGTCCATTGCTCGTGTTTCTTGGCACAAACACGTCTCTTCTTATTATTGGTGTCCTTTAGTAGTGCTTTCTTGCAGCAATTTGACCATGAAGGCCTGATTCACACAGTCTCCTCTGAACAGTTGATGTTGACATGTGTCTGTTAATTGAACACTGTGAATAATTTATTTGGGCTGTAATTTCTGAGGCTGGTAACTCTAATGAACTTATCCTCTGCAGCAGAGGTAACTCTGGGTCTTCCTTTCCTGTGGCGGTCCTCATGAGAGCCAGTTTCATCATAGCGCTTGATGGTTTTTGCAACTGCACTTGAAGAAACTTTAAAAGTTCTTGACATTTGAAGTAATGATGGACTGCCATTTCTCTTTGCTTATTTAAGTTGTGCTTGCCATAATATGGACTTGGTATTTTACCAAATAGGGCTATCTTCTGTATATCACCCCTACCTTGTCACAACACAACTGATTGGTACAAATTCATTAAGAAAGAAAGAAATTCCACAAATTAACTTTTAAAAAGGCACACTTATTAATTGAAATACATTCCAGCTGGTTGAGAGAATGCCAAGAGTGTGCAAAGCTGTCATCAAGGCAAAGGGTGGCTACTTTGAAGAATATCAAATATCAAATATATTTGTTTAACACTTTTTTTGGTTAGTAAACACAGAAAAAAGAAGAAACGTCCTCTCACTGTCAACTGCGTTTATTTTCAGCAAACTTAACATGTGTAAATATTTGTATGAACATAAGATTCAACAACAGACATAAACTGAACAAGTTCCACAGACATGTGACTAATTGAAATGGAATAATGTGTCCCTGAACAAAGGGGGGGTCGAAATCAAAGTAACAGTCAGTATCTGGTGTGGCCACCAGCATTAAGTACTGCAGTGCATCTCCTCCTCATGGACTGCGTCAGATTTGCCCGTTCTTGCTGTTAGATGTTACCCCACTCTTCCACCAAGGCACCTGCAAGTTCCCGGACATTTCTGGGGGAATGGACCTAGCCCTCACCCTCTGATACAACAGGCCCCAGACGTGCTCAATGGGATTGAGATCCGGGCTCTTTGCTGGCCATGAAGGAACACTGAAATTCCTGTCTTGCAGGGAATCACGCACAGAACGAGCAATATGGCTGGTGGCATTGTCATGCTGGAGGGTCATGTCAGGATGAGCCTGCAAGAAGGGTACCACATGAGGGAGGAGGATGTCTTCCCTGTAACGCACAGCGTTGAGATTGCCTGCAATGACAACAAGCTCAGTCCAATGATGCTGTGACACACCGCCCCAGACCATGACGGACCCTCTGCCTCCAAATCGATCCCACTCCAGAGTACAGGCTTCTGTGTAACGCTCATTCCATCGACGATGAACACGAATCCGACCATCACCCCTGATGAGACAAAACCGTGATTCGTCAGTGAAGAGCACTTTTTGCCAGTCCTGTCTGTCTGTCCAGCGACGGTGGGTATGTGCCCATTGACAATGTTGTTGCCGGTGATGTCTGGTGAGGACCTGCCGTACAACAGGCCTACAAGCCCTCAGTCCAACCTCTCTCAGCCTATTGCGGACAGTCTGAGCACTTATGGAAAGATTGTGCATTCCTGGTGTAACTCGGGCAGTTGTTGTTGCCATCCTGTACCTGTCCCGCAGGTGTGATGTTCGGATGTACCGATCCTGTGCAGGTGTTGATACATGTGGTCTGCCATTGCGAGGACGATCAGCTGTCCGTCCTGTCTCCCTGTAGTTTTGATGTCTTCACTACTTTTCTACAATGTGGAAAAAAGTAAAAATGAAGAAAAACCCTGGAATGAGTAGGTGTGTCCAAAGTTTGACTGGTACTGTATTTATGACCATTATAACAATGTAGTGCTCATATGGGGGAAATAAAATGCAATGTACCTTTGTTTTTCGTGTCTCATGATTTTAATGTAATGAATATTGACTTATCTGTATAACATTGGAATCAATGTACCGTATAATTATCATCTTCAGGACTATATTGATGCTTTTCATGTTTCTCTGATCGCATTGAGATGAAGTGAGCGATGTGATAGATGTATATAAGAAAAAACAGTAAGCCAACAGGCTACATATCCTCACTGATGTACCACTGCTGACAAGTGCCTACAGTGCTACTTGAAAAGAGGTGAGCATCTAAAAATGTGGATATAATCTGTGGTTAGACCAGGTTGCAACCTAGTCTAATTGCCTTACCCATTTCCCAATCACAAGACATCCCTTCCGTGTTGGTCTCTCGTTGATTAATCAGTGATGAGGGTGGGGCCTGGTCAATGGGGCGTGGACCTATTCGGTTCGCAGCTGGAATCTCGAGTGGAGCGCCCCGTCCGTATTGTCTGAGTGAAGAAACAGAGGGTGGTGGGCTAGGATAGACTGTAGACGACGCCGCTATTGCTATTGTACTTCGCTTGGGAAGCACCCTCGGGGAAACAACGGCAAGTAATTCGTTGACAATGACAATAGCGATATCATCATAAATATAGGAATTAGAAAATAGGATTGAAAAAGTAAATCAATGGTACAGAAAAGTAGTATGTCCAGGACGCCTTCGACCTCAACCCAGGAGATCCAAATGGACATGTTTGATCAACATCCACACGCACAGGTAAGCAGTATAGGCTACCCGGGTAATCCCACCGTAGGTTTGATGGAGCCAGTCCGCCTGTTGCTGAAGCTTTTTGTTTAGACATTTTGACAGTCCACAGTTTGACTTGTCATAACAGGGACTATACAAGCAAGGAAGCAGGTGAACGAACCAGCTGCGAATAAGATTTAATGGAGTAGGTTATAATTCCCTGACACGTTTTTGTTGCTATGTGAACTTATCAGTAGGCCTAATAACCAGGGTAATAACAAAGTAATGCATGTATTCTTCATCTATAGTAAAAGCATTGGTTTGGTCACAGTGGGCCATTAATATGGTAACTGTGGCTGCTGTGTGTCTCTTCTTCCGTTTCTCATTACCATCTGCAGCTGTTCCACTTTCAAATAGAACCACAGGAATTATAGACTATGACATTTTTAATTTTTTTATATATATTTTTTTACAATTTACGTGTTGTAAAAGTGTGTGTTATTTATGACATGACAATTACTATTTTTGGTTTGACCATTTGATGGTCAATAATTACACAAAGCATCCTATTATTGTAGGCTAATGCTCAATGATGATTGAACTAACTCTGTTAGCGCTTTTATAGCGCTAGATGGATGAAGTCCACAAGTGATGCAAGCCACGCCCACGTATTAATGGACTGTGTGGAGAGTGGACACGATTTTCTCGCTCATCCGTTTTGCCTTCATGCAGGAGTAAGGACACCAAACTCTGTTTAATGGCTTTATAGCCTACTCATAGCTATTGCATTGTTATTTCTTTGCTGCCAGGAACTGTCATGGACTCAAGGTGTTGCTGATTAATGATGAGGATCACGAACATCCTTTTTCCAGAAATGAGAGGGGATGAATGCCATACACACTGGCAGACAGACACATTTAATGGAATAAGATCGCACATAATTATCATATCATGTGTTATAATGCTCTCCCTTAGAGCCATGCCTTTTCTGCCCTCCAAAAAAAACTGCATATTGGCTTTGATAATTGCTATATCTGTGCTCATGCAATGTTTTCTTACACAACACTTGTTATTTTAGAACTCTAAATGTTCAGAATGTAACTTTTTCTGTAGCTATAAATGGCATTCGGGAAGATACAGTATATGTTAAAACTGGCTACGTGGGCATGATTGGTCATAAAATGGGGGGGGGGGGGGGGGGGGGGGGGGGGGGGGGGGGGGATGAGAATGACCAGAACAAACCCGCCCACGCTAAGCTCCATCGTTGTCTCTCCACGGAAACCGCGACATCACAGAAAAACAACACGTGCTGTATACAACCCAACACCTCAAGCCATGCCAAGTATGCTTCCTGCACGCCTCACTCTCCCACTCTTTCTCTCTCCATCTCTCTCTCCCTTCCCCATCATTATTTCTCTCTCTCTCTCGCTCTCTCTCTCTGTGACTGTTTTTAGATGTCAGATTTCTATCCCTTGCGTGTTAGTGCTGTGCTGAGAGACAGATGGACCCCCTTCTTGTGTAATGTGGTGGGGAAGGGTTTGTGTGTGGCACTCGGATCAATTAGATATAAAGTTCACACAGACCTGCGGCGGGTCACGCTGGCATATTTATAACTCAGCTGTGGAGAGACGACCGGGGGACCACACTTGTAGACTACGTCCCAAATGGCACCACATTCCCTACATAGCGTACTTATTTTTGACTGAAGCCCTGTGGGTCCTGGTCAAAAGCAGTGCACTATATAGAAAAAAATGGTTCCATTTGTGACCGTACTAGTAATATCCTGGAGGAAAGGCCCCCCAGCAACACTGAATGGCAACAACCAACCCCAACAGAGATGGAAATATATGAGCAGGCGCCGGAGAATGCTGAACTGATCTAAATCAAGCCTGGATACAATAGCTCAGATTATAGATTGTGTTTGTTCTTCTGCATGCAGCACCAGCGGAGGAGTGCTGTTGCTGTATGTTTGCCTAGAGAATGTTTGACTGTGCTCGGTTAATGCTGGAAGATGGAGACACACCACGGGCTTGTCCTCCCATCCCTCCCCAGTTTACAGTTCCTGTCTAACAGAGCAGCGCTCGCGTCGCACCCCCCTCTAATTAGTCACTTAGCCCTGGAGGTTGGTTACCGACAGGAAACCTCCCCTCCCTACTTCCCCTCTATGGCATTTCCCTGCCCTTTACTGTAGCCAGCCTCTCCCCATGGCCAGCTCAATACCCCCCCCCCCCCCCCCCCCCCCCCCTCATTTCCTACAACTCACCTGTCAAGGATGCAGAGATCGTGTTGCGCTTTCTCTTTTCTTCATCCTCTGAATATGATCTATAGTGTGTAGACCACAGAGGATGCTGCCCATGTCCGGGCCAGCATTGTTGCGGCTGTTGAGGGCACATTTGTTTAAAAGTTGTCAGCACAGACAGAGACATACCTCAGGGCACTATGGTGCCCCGGCTCAGTGATGATGAGAGATGGGAGGGGAGCTGGACTACAGCTGGACCTACAGCTTGACTCAAACTCTCTGACAGCTGGTCCACACTGAGGAGTATTCTGATTAGACCTGTTGTAAAGTGTACTGCTCTGATAAATTTGGTCATAGCTGTGGGTGCAGGTGTGTGCGTGCGTGTATGAAGGTGGCGTTGGTTGGGTTGCTGGGAGCAGGTGTGTGGCGGCAAACTGTACAGTTTGTGAGCATGATTTTGTGAAAGAGAACATGGCTCTGAGAGGTTATTGATTGTAGGAATATGTCCCATGTGGGTGTCTACCTTTTGAACACTGCACGTATTCATGCATACAGTACATGTGTGAGTGTATTGTATGTTCCTATGTACTATTCTTGTGGCCTCCGCTCAGGCAGCGGTCCCTGTCCATCTGTGCACACAGGAGCGGCACAACCCACTAGTCTGATCCATCAGGCTTCCTGATTGCCAACAAATGCAATTATCCGGCACTGCGTATCCATGGTGACGTGGCCAGGGTGGGCTCTAATGCAGTGGAGGGCCCTGCACATGCCAGATAGGCCATTTGCCAGGGATCAGCCAATCACATTACAGGGTCCCAACCTACATGAATAATGACAAGTAATGGAGGTAGAACATGAAGCTGAGCTAAGATGGTGGAGTACACTGGTGCTGGGAGAGGATCAGGACACATTGTCTCCTTTTAACTCCCATCTCTGGCAGCGCTCCATCTGTTCTGGTCATTGTCTTCTACGTTCCTGAAGCTCTCCTGATCATAGAGTTCCAGTATCATAAACAATTGAATTTTGTGGACTTAAAAGTCTTGAGATGAATTTACCACTAGAACAAAGCTGGGAGGTTTCGTAATGTTTCCTCAACAGAAAATATGTTTGTGAACAAAACTTTGTTCAAGTGTACTTTTTTATTAAGACTTGCTTTGTGAAGCTTCTTCTAATGTCTCTTTTTTTCGGTTTCTTGTCTCCTTGTCTCCCTTCCTTCTAGGGAAAGTATTCCAAACGGAAGAGCCGCTTCAAGCGCTCCGATGGAAGCACTTCCTCTGACACCACCTCCAACAGCTTTGTCCGGCAGGTAAGACCCCCTATTCGCCTTATGCTGTACCTATACTGTACCGTATACTAGACTGCCTGATTCCTCTGGTGATTAGTTCAAGAGATTCATAGGTGAGAATAGCCCGATTGGATCAGTATGGATGTTGCTGCAGCGCTGTTAGCGCCTTCTCATATAAGTAACCCAAACACATTCACATGGTCACTCGCACACAGCCGTCAAAGCTCTCTGCAGTTTTACTTACATTACACGTTGTTATACTCTTTCTCCTCCCACTTTCCTTTCCTTCTCTTCTTTCTCATCTGTGCAATAGGTCAAGGAAAAAAGAAATAAGACAGCTATCTCAGTCACCCCTCATTTATGTTGCTCTCATAAACACAATTGATGCCTCTGCTGTCCTCCCCAGTGGACGCCCCCACCTACTCAGGACTCAATGTTTTTCACTATGAATCAACAATAAACTGGTCAGATCGATGCAGCTTGGATAAGAACAAGACTGAGAGTGAGAGAGTGCCTATTAGGGACTGCAGGAGATAGATCCCACCAGTCCTGATTTGTCATGTCCTGGTTCCAGGTCCTCGTGTAGGGCTCAGACCCTCCCCAGCACGCCCTCCCCAGGTTCCCCGTGGTTCATTGATCAACACTGTCAGGGTGAGCCCATGGGAGCCTACTATTCTCCAGCAGGAGAGACAGGCTTTAGGAAATATGTTTCCATGGGGGAAACGCACCACACAGAGATACTTCCTTTCCGGGAGGTCTGGAGAGAGGGGAAGGTGTTTAAGGTGACACACGTGTCATCTCCATTACAGCTCATCATGCGGACGTGACATTTTATTAAAGCGGCCCTGTGTCATGCCACCATGTGTCCCCTTTCCCTCCCCGACCTCTTCATTTGAGGTAGGGGACGTTTTGCCCCTGCCTGACGACATTAACCTGCTCGCTATGGGTGTCACACAAAAAAACTCCCCTCTCTTGGCAGTGAACACAGGGAGTGTAGCCTTCCTGTGGATTCTAAAGGTTAGCTAACTTCATCCTCTGTGGCACCCCTCCCTCCCCTACTCACTGGCACATCTCCTCATTAACTCTCTGTAAGTCTGCTCTGAGCCGGACATGCACGGTAGCAGGCGCCATTAAAGTGTGTGTCCCAAATGGATACCAACCTGAATACAACCTCAATTTGCAGTAAATCCTTCATTTACATGTCATAATGCACTATGTAGGCAGGCTGTGTTATGTCTATGTATGCAGCTAGCTGCACTGTATATGTTTGCCCCCTCTTGCGCAACTGCGAGCTGAACACTCTTTCCAAGCTTTAAGTCTCTCACACACACACATACTGTCACACAATCAGCCAGCGGTGAAACCGGTACACTGGTCTGGTTTCCATGGCAACCGGAACACCGAATCTCCCCTCTGTGTGCAGGCGCAGTGGGATGGAGAGGAGGAGATGATGTTTAGATGGATTAGTGTGTGTGTGTACACAAGAATAGAGTACTTTAGATACACAGGGAGTGGCAGGCATGTAGTAATGAGCACCATTACTAGCTGTGATTGTAACCTGGGAAAGAAGAGGCAATATGGATGTGAAAGACACAAGATGTAGATCAGATGCACCTCTTGTGACCTCCTTGCCTCTTTGGAATTGTTCATTGCTGTTTCAATGTCTGGGCTGACTGAAGATGATTTGAGGATTCAATTCTACATCTCTCTATTTATCTATCAATCTCTTTGTCTATTTCTCTTCTCTCACACACACACATTCAGATGGGTTTTTGTGATCAATACAGTTGACTGTCCGGCAATGCCCTCCAGCTATTCTACCATAAAGACATGAGATGAGCTGACCCCCTTCACAGTCAGTGAAGGACCATAATCAACCTGGCATCCCCGGGGGCTCATTCGCCGGGGTTCAGTTTCTTTCTTTTGCCATTCCATTTAGAGCAACTGTGTCAGTCCAACGCTATTAGGTCATGATTAATCATTATTTTTGATGGCACCAGGGTCAGGTCAATTGGCTGTTTCACAATAGAGGGGGCGACTTGTGTTACGTAAAAGAAAGCTGCTCCAAGCTCAGGACAAATAAATGAAATGCTACGACCGCAATGTTCACAGGATGAAGCCTATCTTAATAATACACCCTGAAATCACCTCTTCTCATTTGAGTGAGGAGAATTTGATAAACCGATAGTTACAATTTCCTCCGTCTGAGTGGCAGTTAGTCATTTTTCCTCATTTCTTTTTCGCCCTCATATTTTCTCAGCTGTGTGGGAGAGAAATCCTGCGATGGTGTATGTTCCCTTTCCATTGGAAAGGAAAATGTAATCAGTCCTTCTGTCAGTGCAGCCTGGCAGTAGGCTGCTTCTCTTTGAGGCGAGGGAACCTAACAGTAGTCTGAGTGGCTGACACTTGGGAGTGGCTCTGAGAATACTAGCCTGCCTGCCTCTCTCTGGCAATCTGTTCCTCATGCTGTGGACCTGGCTGGCTGGCTGCCTGTTCATCACCAGTCAGTCAACCACTCCTGTTGTCGCTATGGCGAGGCACCTGTCACAGTGTCAGAGGTTGCCCTCTGCTGGTGGAATAGAGAGACACCAGACACCCTGCTCTCCTTAGCTTAGGCCTAGATTCAATCAGATCAAGCGTTAACCGGTGACAGCCGACACCCACATAGCTGATGTACACTGGCGTAGCACTCACCCCCACTCACCCCCACCCCCCCACAATTAAACCCCATCAACACACTTTTTTTTCTCATTGCAAAATGTATAGAATAGCAGGAAATTTGCTCAGGGATTCTTGAAGGTTGGGACTGTCCTTGTCTAGCAGGGAAACATTTTATTTTATAGTTTAAAACAATTATTTTGTTGCATTATTTGTGCTTAAAATGTACATTTTAATTTTGTAATTTTCAAACTACTTTCAATATTCATTTCCATGTCTGCCCTATGCCTGGAAATGCAAAGGATCCCAATTTCATAATACAAATTTCAATAATGGATATTAAACAAAGAAGTATCTTTCTTGTGACTATAAAGAATATATATTTTAAATTGTTATTCCTAAAAGATGTGTTCGGAGATTTGCCAACAGCGTCAGATTTGTCTAAAATCCTTATTCATGTCCTCATTACATATAGGGCAATGCATGGTCTGGAAAGTTCTCTACTTTTGATAGATTTAAACAGACAATATGGGAATCACCATGGTCACAACCATAAACTGTCAACGCCATCTGGAGTATGAATGTTTGTTCAAATATGTTACATCTAATTAGCTTTTAGTCATAAAGCAACTGAGGAAAAAAACAAATTGCTGCGGTCTAAACCACTTGAAGACGAAAAATGCCATTTTTGTTAACTCCGTGAAACATCAATTCTATCAGAGTGCTGAAAGATCTGATGGAATGGTCGTTTTTTATTGGGGATTTGCAAATGAATGATTTTCCATATTTTAGACGTTTGTATTGCACTTTTGTTTTTAGAGACAAAAATATGTCTGCCTTGAGAAGTTGTCAACTCCGTCAGTGGCTTGCCAGCTATGTCTCAACCTATATCTTAACCCCTTAAGATGAAAATGTCATCACCGTTTTGCATCATATGCTTAAACAGTCAAAGTATTTGCCGCGCAAGGCCTAAGGGTTTGCTTTATACATTTTGGTTTATGTTCTACGTCTATAGAAAAACATGCCAAAATGCTAAAGAAATTAGCCCTGCAGCATTTAATAGTGCTATTAAACTTGGATTACATATTTGAATAATCTAACATTAGCTTTAGAATTGCTTGGACCTTGCGTGGGGGCCCCGCTAAATTGTGCTACGCCACTGCTGATGTTTTTGGCGGTGTCATAGGTGGAACCCCGTCAAATCGATGAGCAGCTGCTCTTGTGATCATTGTTACAAAGCCACATCCGTTCAAAAAAACAAGAAAGTGTAGGATATATAGAAATCATTAAACAAAATAATGAGGATTTCTATCAGCCTAATCGAGGTGTAGATTACATCTCACATTCCAGTGTTCGAACTTGTAAACAAGCTGCATGGGATTTCGCTTAGTGTGACTCCGTGCAGCCAATGGCAATGTCCGCTTTAGGTACAGTATAATGCGAGGAGCCACTTGTGGGTTGGACAGCTCTAACGCAGTTCCACCTCCGACACGTCAAAACATCAGCTATGCGGATGTTGACTGAAGCAGATATGATTGAATTGGGCACCTTAGTTTAACAGGCTGGAGCCATTTTAACTGACTGACTGCTGCCTGGCTGGCTGCCTCACTGGGCCAAAGAGTTCAAGTTCAATTAATCTTCACTAATCTGCCGACTCGTCTTGACTTATTTGCTGACTACTTGAAATTATCTAAGTTTGCGTACCTGCTTTCAGGTTGATGAAGTATGATCATTACATAAGGAAGTATGATCTGAAGAAGGGACATGTTCATGATAGTAGAAGCTGAAATAATCCATAACACTTTAGAACAGAAAGCTAGTAGGTATTGTATCTAGTTTGTGTAGCTGGAACAGGTATGCCAACTGTTGCCTGAACTTAATCAATGAGTGTGTGGCCTTGAAATGTGTCAGTTTTATTTCCCTTGTCTTTAGGGGACACTCACCTCCTATGTGCTGACTGGTTCCAAGTGTGCTGTCATATTATTGCGCACTGGATGTCCTTGTTGCTGCCACTGATACACTGTTCACCCCCCCAATCTAGTCACTTCCTCCCCTCTGACCCCATATTATCCCCTTGTTTGATGTCCTGTTCTGGGTATAGAGAGAGGGAGAGGGCAGGATAGAGGACAGTTTTTTTTCTTCTTTTCTCCCCCCCCTCTGCCCCAGCCTCTCTCCCATGTCAGTGGGGGCATTGAATGACTGACGGCTGCATACCAAGCCTCCTTCTGGGGCTCGCTGTGTTGCGTTCACGGTCCTGTTTCTGTCCTGCCAGGGCTAAATATAATTCCCCAGTTTGCAAATGTAGCACAAGTCCTGCAACCTGACCCCCCCCAGCTCCCTCACTCCCCTCTCCTTTCCTCATACACAAGGTTCAGGTTCTTGGAGGTGGGGGGGGTGTGTTAGGAGGGTTAGGAGAGCACTCTCCTATTTTCACACATACAGTACTCTCTCTCTGGCTCTCTCTCTCTTTCAGACACACACACACACATACTTTTGGACTTACACACTTGCCGGCACGGTCTCTCTCTCTCTCTCTCTCTCTCTCTCTCTCTCTCTCTCACACACGCACACTGCTGGTCGTTGGTGTGGACTGTGGCTTTGCCCCTCTGGTTTGCCGTGGTGTGGCAAGCGCGGTATG
Source organism: Oncorhynchus mykiss (assembly GCF_013265735.2). Classification (NCBI taxonomy): domain Eukaryota; kingdom Metazoa; phylum Chordata; class Actinopteri; order Salmoniformes; family Salmonidae; genus Oncorhynchus; species Oncorhynchus mykiss. Next base: position 69,148,872 of record NC_048576.1, on the reverse strand, counting down.
GAGCAGACCGACAGGTATCGCAGGCCCGGCATGGTAAGACAGACCTGGCTAAACCTAAACGCATTACACTTTTGGTGAGTCTGTTTTGGCACCTGTTCCGGGAAGGGCGCCTTGCTGTACTGTAGGAGTGTGTGTTTTGGAGTATGTCTGTGAGACTATGTGGGCGTGTGTGTCAGAGAGGGTAGAAATTTAGGTTGGTGGACAGGACACATTAACTTAGAAAAAAGTTTTTGATGCGCCATTTCCTGGTCTCTCTCATTCTCGCTCTCTTTGATCCTCTTCTTTCGCTTGTGTTCTGTGATTCCATTTTGGGCTGGGCCACAGCTGCAGGGAGGACGCTGGGTTTTTAATTAGACTTCCAGTCCCCCTGGTAGACTGCCTGCCTGCTGAGGGACCCGCCAGCCTCACTGTCCCAGACCCTAGCCCCTACAGCCATTTTATGAGGCTTCTTTCTTTCTCTCTATCTCTGTCCTGTCCCAGCTGGTCTCAGCCTGGATCCCCAGAGACGCAGATCACATCGTGCCTAACGTCAGTGTTTCCTAACAAAGTGTGTCCATGAGAATGCAATGGTTTTGACCTCCACAAGTTTCAGACCGAGTGCTACATTTATGTTGCTGATTTCTTGATAGGTGGACCCCTAGTAGGGTATTTTTAGTGCTTTTTATTGTTACAGTTCCTAGGCGTATTGTCATTGTTTTGGTTGTTGTTTTGGTTTCAGAGTACCTTTTTTAAAAAAATGCTGTAGGTCTCAACAGTATAATTAGACTTGCCTAGTACTACTATCTGCTATTAGCTTATCCTTTTTCAAAAAGTTATTGTTGATGTTACTTCATCAGTGCCCACTTTGATCTGAATCACACCTCTCTGTGTATTTGCGGTGAGGTCTGTACATGACCCACTTCTTTTTGTTTTTGTCTCTCTCCGCAGTGCAGGGCCTTTTTTAGATAGCATTTCACAAAGACACGGTTGTCCGTCGTCCAGCCCGTTGTCATGACAACGGCAGGCATCGTGTGCCAAGCACATGGCCATTTAGACATTGGGAAGCGCCACTGGCCATCGCGAGACACGGAACGTCTCTAACGCTCCTCTCTTAGTACACTGGTAGCTACCAACCTGGCATTCTGCTTCTCAATACCTGTTGCTTTTTTAATCCTCTGGGAGAGTGTTGCTTTTTGTTGTTGTTTGTTGTTCTTCAGTTCCACCGCTGACTGGTGTTGTACCTACTGTTTATGCCAGTGCTGCTGTTGTGGGATGTGAAAACCTCCTGTAGAATAGGGATTGAGCCTGGGCTGATCATTCTGTCCCGTCTCCCTCTCTGCTGGCAGTCTGAGTGTGTGTTTGCCCTGTCTCTGACTGTGTTTACAGCTGGGCAGACTGTTTGCTTCGATCACACAGAGGGCTTGGAGGGAGGGCTTGGAGGGAGTGCTTGGAGGGAGGGCTGGGGCAGAAATACAGCCTAGAGGAGTAGCGAGAGATTGTGATCTTGTCAGGATTAGAATGTCATAATTAATCATACCAGTGGTTTGGACCATTATTGTATTTCACTTCGGTATCTTTTCTTGCCATCGTTTCGATCTTATTTCACTCTGCCACACACACCGCCTTCTCACTTTGAATCGTAGTCTGTTTTTATCTGTACATCTTTATATCATCATGAAGGCGAGGTATATGACTTTACAATACGTATTCTATGTTTTCAGACAGTCACAAAGGAGGACACTAGATAGATGCATATAATATTCACCCACACATACTGGATACAGTGACACGTGTTGTTTTGGCTCTCTTCTCCAGCACTTTGGATTTGAGATGATACAATGAGGTTATGAAGTGCTGACTGTCAGCTTTAATTTGAGGGTATTTTCATCAATACAGTCGGGTGAACCGTTGAGAAATTACTTCACTTTTTGTCCCCCATTTTAGGGGACCAAAAGTATTGGAACAAATTCATTTATATGTGTATTAAAGTAGTCAAGTTTAGTATTTGGTCCCATATTCCTAGCATGAAATGATTACATCAAGCTTGTGACTCTACTAATTTGTTAGATGCATTTCCTGTTTGTTTTGGCTGTGTTTCAGATGACTTTGTGCCCGCTAGAAACAAATGGTAAATGTATTGTCACTTTTATTGAAAATAAGAAATGAATATGTTTTCGAACACACTTCTACATTAATGTGGATGCTACCCTGATTTACGGATAATCCTGAATGAATCGTGACTAATTTGGAGTGAGAAAGTTCCATATCATGCGTCTGTAACTTATGTGGCAGGTATACTAGCGGTTAGTGTTGGGACAGTAACCGAAAGGTTGCTTGTTCGAATCCCCGAGCCGGCATGGTGGAAAAATGTGCCGAATATCATGCGTCTGTAACTTATGCTGTAGCCTGTAGATGCATTCTCTCTCCTCCATCATGCCATCACGTATTGGAACAGTAAGGGCTTCATTGCATCAGAAGAGGCAACATCATTAACATAATTTCTCCCCTCAAGGCAACGCTTCTCACCCCTCATTATTCAATGCTCTTGTCTTTCACACTCCCACTCTTTTCCCTCAGTTTTTAACTGAAAGCATTTCTTACTGTAAATTGTATTTAATGGATAAGGATATATGTGTGTGTGTGTGTGTGTGTGTGTGTGTGTGTGTGTGAATATTTGCCAAGAAAATCTAGTTTGTGAAACCTTCTGCCATGGCTCAGCTTTGAAGTGATTACCCATATCCTCGTCCTCCTTCTCTCCTCCACCGCGACTCTACCTCTTCCTCCTCCTCCTCCCCTCTGGGGTGGCAGGTAGTCTGGCGGTTAGAGTGTTGGGACAGTAACCAAAAGGTTGCTTGTTTGAATCCCTGTGCCGGCAAGGTGGAAAAATCTGCCATTCTTCCCTTGAGCAAGGCAGGTAACCCCCACAACAGCTCCTCCTCGGGCACCAATGATGTGGACATCATGTCTAATAAATAAATGTATTTGGTGCCATATGTATTACTGACTATTTATTGGGAGAACATATACGAATCTTGTCTTCTAGATCTTTTCCATACGGGTATGGAGTGACATTATCAGAGATGTGCGTATTATGAAACATTCTGTCTTATTGATTTGGGTGGGACCCAGTCATCGTTATATAAGTCTATGGACCCAGCTCTATAGGCAAAGCCTTGAAGCAGGATGTTTATCAAATACAAGCTCAGCTGTAGCCATTAGTAACCAGTTGAGTGTGTTTCTGAGAGCATGTTAATCTAGCCATTTCTTCTGCCTTCACCACTTCCAAAAGTGAGCTGTCCTATTCTGATTCTCTCTCTCTCTCTCTCTACTAAGCAACTGGGCTGGTTACTATGACACTACTGGGAACTCTGGCCTGGCCAATGGGAGAGCAGCTATGGGATCAGGTGGTCTTTAGCTATTTTGAACAGGAGCTGTGAGCAACTAAATTAGTGACAGAATCCATTGACAAAGAGGGAAGGACAGTATGCAGTAAAGGAGCATGTAGAGAGGCGATGGGAGAGAAAGAGAAAGGTGGAGGAGAGAGAGGACAGTAGGAGAGAAAGCGTAAGGGGGAGGGTAAGAGTAATTAGAGGTATCCATACTGCCTGTTGATCGGTACATCACCCTGGTCTCTGCCTCACACTCCCCCTCCAGACTTTATTTGTTTAGTCAAGGATTGATTAAGTCCCTAATTGTGTCTCCCTCTCTCTTTTTCTCTCCATCGATTTCACTCCCGTCTTTCTGTCTTTCTATTCTGCGGGTTTGTTATGTGGCGTGACCAGGTTGAGTGAGTGAGTCACGCATACTGTAAACACACGAACGCGCACACACACACACACACGCAGACTCACTCATCCCTCTTGCTCCCTCTCTGCTGTTTTCACTGCATCACAGACCTGTTGCAGCAGTCAGGGAGTTGCTGTTCTGTGAGTTATTCTGAGGCAGTAAGCTATTCTCTCTTTATTCTCTCGTAGACAGACATAGTCCTCTTGGTTCCTCGTCTAGCTTAATTAACCTTTCTGTAATATTCAGCTCTCCATGTTGGGATGCACCTGTATGGGTTAGAGGATGACTCAGAGCCGGTAAGTGGCAACGGCTTTTATCATCATTATTAAACACTGCATGTCTGTGTCGGGGAGATGGGCAAGGGTGTGTGTGTTTGTGTTAACGAAACAGGAAGTAGGGATGGTCGGGTGGCTCCCCTGGAAGTGTAACTGTTGCCTTGGTTACCGGGCGTGGCATTGCTAAGCCACTGATGATTTTGATGCGACAGGTGGCTGCACTAGAATCGACGTTCTGTTTGTTATTCATTCAAACCGTATGAAGTGACACAGTAAATATCAAAGTACCGATCTCTCTCTCGCATACAGTATTTCTGTTTGTCAGCGGCAGGTTGCCCTGGTGTACATTTAGCCCTTCAAGTCCTGTCTGGTCTCTATTGCTCTGGAGCAGAGATGGAGGCTGAAGCCGCTGAAACTTCACCTCCGACCCCTGACCCTGTTTACCTTCTGGGGCATTCTGGGACTCGACCCTTCTTTTAATATCTTCTCTTCTTTTCACACGGTTCTATGCGTAGCAACAGTACCTGTAGTTGCTGTTGTAACAGCCAGAGACCAATAGGGAGTCCGAGTTTTCTGATTTTGTTATGGCACATACTTATGTGCTAATTACCAAATGCCCACGTATTTGAACTCGTATTTGAAATCATTACATATGGTGGATGTCAATTCTCACCACATTCTCACCTCTATTTTAAAACCCCACACCTAATGACTCACTCATTCTGCCTTGCACATTCAGCTGTCCGCATTCTTGTCTGCACCTCCCACGGGTGTATGCAGCAAGCGAGCAAGAGAATCTGACACCTGGAAAAACAGAACAAGTGAGATAGTTACATAAAGAGAGCACTCAAACATTTGACAAGGGAGCCAGGCTGTACTCCCAGTGCTGGGCTGTAGTGTACAGTATACCAGGCAGGGAACGCTTCGCTCTGAGCAGAGCCCCCCAAGAGAGGAGGCCAGGCCAGCGTTTTTATTGTGTGGTATGGGTGGATTAGGGTCAGCCAGAGAGGCTCAGGTTACCAGGCGTCACGGGTGGTGGAAGTGGACGAAACCATAGCCACTTCATGAGTAATTTATCAGTGCTAATATTAAATCCGGGCCTTTTTATCTCTATCTCCCTCTCTCTCGGACACGCCCACACTCAAACACATCAAAGCGCCTGATCAGATGTGATTCAGGTTTGCATATGTGTTTTGATGCATCCACTTCACACTCATATCACACCAGCCAAGTGTTATGTGCCAGACAGTAATGTGTGTATTTGATGAGTAGGCTTGAATGTAGCCAGGCAGCCAGGCAGGCAGGCAGCCAGGCAGGTTCCCTTTGTGCCTCCAGGTTATTAATAAAGGGTGAAACAAAAGAAATGCCACAGAGAGGTGGACCTGATGACAATTATAGGTGATTGTTTGGGATATTTGCCTCGAGCCATTCAAAATGAGGTAGGCACCAGGCAGTAGTACAGAACACACTACAGTACATATTATGGTCTAAACAGAGATGGACAGAACACACTACAGTACATATTATGGTTTAAACAGAGATGGACAGAACACACTACAGTACATATGATGGTTTAAACAGAGATGGACAGAACACACTACAGTACATATTATGGTTTAAACAGAGATGGACAGAACACACTACAGTACATATGATGGTTTAAACAGAGATGGACAGAACACACTACAGTACATATTATGGTTTAAACAGAGATGGACAGAACACACTACAGTACATATTATGGTTTAAACAGAGATGGACAGAACACACTACAGTACATATGATGGTTTAAACAGAGATGGACAGAACACACTACAGTACATATTATGGTCTAAACAGAGATGGACAGAACACACTACAGTACATATTATGGTTTAAACAGAGATGGACAGAACACACTACAGTACATATGATGGTTTAAACAGAGATGGACAGAACACACTACAGTACATATTATGGTCTAAACAGAGATGGACAGAACACACTACAGTACATATTATGGTTTAAACAGAGATGGACAGAACACACTACAGTACATATGATGGTTTAAACAGAGATGGACAGAACACACTACAGTACATATTATGGTTTAAACAGAGATGGACAGAACACACTACAGTACATATGATGGTTTAAACAGAGATGGACAGAACACACTACAGTACATATTATGGTCTAAACAGAGATGGACAGAACACACTACAGTACATATTATGGTCTAAACAGAGATGGACAGAACACACTACAGTACATATTATGGTTTAAACAGAGATGGACAGAACACACTACAGTACATATTATGGTTTAAACAGAGATGGACAGAACACACTACAGTACATATTATGGTCTAAACAGAGATGGACAGAACACACTACAGTACATATTATGGTTTAAACAGAGATGGACAGAACACACTACAGTACATATTATGGCCTAAACAGAGATGGACAGAACACACTACAGTACATATTATGGTCTAAACAGAGATGGACAGAACACACTACAGTACATATTATGGTTTAAACAGAGATGGACAGAACACACTACAGTACATATTATGGTTTAAACAGAGATGGACAGAACACACTACAGTACATATTATGGTCTAAACAGAGATGGACAGAACACACTACAGTACATATTATGGCCTAAACAGAGATGGACAGAACACACTACAGTACATATTATGGTCTAAACAGAGATGGACAGAACACACTACAGTACATATTATGGCCTAAACAGAGATGGACAGAACACACTACAGTACATATTATGGCCTAAACAGAGATGGACAGAACACACTACAGTACATATTATGGTTTAAACAGAGATGGACAGAACACACTACAGTACATATTATGGCCTAAACAGAGATGGACAGAACACACCACAGTACATATTATGGCCTAAACAGAGATGGACAGAACACACTACAGTACATATTATGGTCTAAACAGAGATGGACAGAACACACCACAGTACATATTATGGCCTAAACAGAGATGGACAGAACACACTACAGTACATATTATGGTCTAAACAGAGATGGACAGAACACACTACAGTACATATTATGGTCTAAACAGAGATGGAGCAAAGCATAGTGAGATGGGAAAAGCCAGGCAGTGGAAAATAACATGTTGAGAGAAGGGACAGAGTGAAGGAGAGAGAAAGCAGAGGGAGAGAGATCCCAGGGGAGGAAAAAAACGGATTATCACGTTGGGCACAAGGCCTTGATTGTGTTATACCACAGAGATGAAACGGTATGAAAATTTCATATCAGGATTATAGTGACCAAAGTGATCACGGTTATCAGTATTATCGCGGTTTTGTTAAAATGTGCTGGGAATGTTCAAAAAGTAATGATACACTGAAATCGTTTTATATTGAAAACCAACAAAAAAAAATAAAAAATAGCAGCACTGCACTTTTTGTGTGTAAAAATGTTAAAATAATAACATTAGCATTAAAGATGGCACCATGTGGCCATGAGAGTTTAACGTTTCCCCAGTGCAGGTTTAAATGAACACAACCTTAAGTAAGCAAATCAAATAAACAAACAAACAAATAAAATGAGCAGCACTCACTTTGTAGTGAGGCACGGCAACCTCCATCAGCCTCAGAAAGCCAGGCCTCTCAATTTGAAATGGCATCATGTCCTTTGCAATGTGTAATATGAAAGGCCTGCAGTGAGGTCTTGAGCATTTTTTTGATGTGGGTGCATGAGCCTGCCTTTTCAAATGCTCGAGTGTCTGTGTCACAACTGTAGATGAGGGACCAGTAGCATCACTGGGTTTGCCTGCTGCACGCCTGTAAACGAGGGAATGGCAAATGTATTTATTATTATTATTGGTGTCGTATTATAATTATTCACTTACACACACACACAGTCAATCTTCTGTGTTGCATTTGAGTGTATGCGATGACCCCATGCACTATTGACATAAATACAAATGAATCTTCAGAAGACCGTTATAGTAATTGCAATGAGCCCAACAATTGACCTAAATACAGAAGTCTTCTATAGGATTCTATAGTGTTTCTGCTGTTGGAACACTTTTACAACCCAAGTCGACGTCTGCCGGATTTTTAAATTAACAAAATATGTTGATTGGGTGACTAAACTCAGCAAAGAAATAAAAGTCCTCTCACTGTCAACTGCGTTTATTTTCAGCAAACTTAACATGTGTAAATATTTGTATGAACATAACAAGATTCAACAACTGAGAGACAAAATGAACAAGTTCCACAGATATGTGACTAACAGAAATGGAATAATGTGTCCCTGAACAAAGGGGGGTCAAAATCAAAGTAACAGTCAGTATCTGGTGTGGCCACCAGCTGCATTAAGTACTACAGTGCATTTCCTCCTCATGGACTGCACCAGATTTGCCAGTTCTTGCTGTTAGATGTTACCCCACTCTTCCACCAAGGCACCTGCAAGTTCCTGGACATTTCTGGCGGGAATGGACCTAGCCCTCACCCTCTGATCCAACAGGCCCCAGACTTGCTCAATAGGATTGAGATCCGGGCTCTTCGCTGGCCATGGCAGAAGACTGACATTCCTATCTTGCAGGCAATCACGCACAGAACGAGCAGTATGGCTGGTGGCATTGTCATGCTGGAGGGTCATGTCAGGATGAGCCTGCAGGAAGGGTACCACATGAGGGAGGAGGATGTCATCCCTGTAAAGCACAGCGTTGAGATTGCCTGCAATGACAACAAGCTGAGTCCGGTGATGCTGTGACACACCGCCCCAGACCAAGACCGACACTCCACCTCCAAATCGATCCCGCTCCAGAGTACAGGCCTCTGTGCTCATTCCTTCGACGATAAACGCCAATCCGACCATCACCCCTGGTGAGACAAAAACACGGCTCGTCAGTGAAGAGCACTTTTTTCCAGTTCTGTCAGATCCAGCGACGGTGGGTTTGTGCCCATAGGTGACGTTGTTACCGGTGATGTCTGGTGAGCACCTGCCTTACAACAGGCCTACAAGCCCTCAGTCCAGCCTCTCTCAGCCTATTGCGGACAGTCTATGCACTGATGGAGGGATTGTGCGTTCCTAGTGTAACTCAGGCAGTTGTTGCCATCATGTACCTGTCCCGCAGGTGTGATGTTCAGATGTACCGATCCTGTGCAGGTGTTGTTACACGTGGTCTGCTATTGCGAGGATGATCAGCTGTCCCTCCTGTCTCCCTGTAGGGCTGTCTTAGGCATCTTACAGTACGGACATTGTCATTTATTGCCCTGGCTGCATCTGCAGTCCTCATGTCTCCTTGCAGCATGCCTAAGGCACGTTCACAAAGGTGAGCAGGGACCCTGGGCATCTTTCTTTTGGTGTTTTTCTGTAGAAAGGCCTCTTTAGTGTCCTAAGTTTTCATAACTGTGACCTTATTGGCTACCGTCTGTAAGCTGTTAGTGTCTTAACGACCGTTCCACAGGTGCATGTTCATTAATTGTTTATGGTTCATTGAACAAGCATGGGAAACAGTGTTTAAACCCTATACAATGAAGATCTGTGAAGTTATTTGGATTTTTACGAATTATCTTTGGAAGACAGGGTCCTGAAAAAGGGACGTTTTTTTGTTGTTGCTGAGTTTACATAACGTGTTATCGTGTGCAATGGGCAAATAGTCGCATGCAACGCATGCAGATGAACAATGTGTTGTGTTTTTACAAGAGTATGTAACACTGAAAGCTTCAGTTTACATTATAGACAAGCTATTTGCAAGTGAGACAGACAAACCATTACATTTTCCCCCATTCCGAAGTCCCCACATCATGCATTGAGCTAAAAGTGAATTTACCTTGCATTCGCTATAAAGTAGTGGGTGGTGGCCACAAAGATGACTCGAGATTTGAAGTGTTGCCCCCTTTCGGAGCGTTTTTTGTTGTTGTTGCATGTTCTGCAGACAGGGTGGACCATCTTTGATTTAAGTTTTCCTCAGCACTCTTGTAAAACCCAAAATACGACCACACTTCAGATTTGGTCCTCTTAGAAGGCTGAAAAATCTCCCGAGCGCCGTCACTGCCTTCTGCCATGTTTTCACACAAAACAAAATCCACGTTGCATGCTGCGCCTGCGTCAGACGGTTGCTAACTTTGGTTGATGCTGGACAGTATTTACCTTGAGTTTTTCAAACTGTGGCAATGAAACACGGTTTGAATGATAATTAAAATTTTAAATGGTATACTAATAGTCGGGAATTTTACCTTGGTTTGTCATGAAACCGGTAACTGTTTCATCCCTAATTCCACACACACCTCTACAGTCAACTCATTTCTCTCCCCCATGTCTGTCTGTTGGTGTTTGTTATGGGGAGGTGTGTGTGTGTGTGTGTGGTTCCAGTAATACTATTGCTGTCTTTATTGTCCTTACTGGCACAGGGGTTTTATTCAAGGACGTGTGGTCATGCCATAGAATACGCTTGTGTGTACACACACACACACACACACACACACACACACACACACACACACACACACACACACACACACACACACACACACACACACACACACACACACACACACACACACACACACGCGCGCGCTCGTACAAACATACAGCACACTAGAAAAAATGACCATGCCACCATCTCCCACATTCTCCTTCTTTCCTTCTCTCTATACTTCCTATCTCTCTGCCCTCCTTTCTCTCTCACACATAAACCCTCACTCACTCTCTCACTTCCTTACTATGTCCCTGTGTGTGTGTGTGTTGCAGGGCTCTGCCGACTCCTACACCAGCCGGCCGTCGGACTCAGATGTGTCCCTGGAGGAGGACCCAGAGGCGCTGCGGAAGGAGGCAGACCTACAGGCCCTCGCCACCCTCGAGAAAGCAAAGGTCAGAGGTCACCATGGCCCTTCCCTGTGACCCTGTCCCTCTGTTATACAGTACAGCCATACAGAACAGCACAGTCTTTAACCATTCACCCCGACCCTAACTATACACCTGACTATTCTCGCTAACAGTGTCCCCTCAATGTTTTAGGCACACGGTTAACACATATTATAACATATATTTCTATTCAATTAACATTCATTAACAGTCTTCGTGACATAATAGACATTGAGCGACATGAGTTTAGTATCTCATCCTGTCTTGTCCACTCTGTCGCCCTCATGTCATTCTTATCCTCTATTCTCATTCTTTGTTCTGCCTTTTTCTTTTGCTCCCACCTCCCCAGACCAAACCAGTAGCCTTCGCTGTGCGGACGAATGTGGGCTACAACTCTGGGCCCAACGACGACGTCCCAGTGCAGGGCATGGCCATCTCCTTTGAAGCCAAAGACTTCCTACACATCAAAGAGGTACCGGAGCTGCGTAAACAACACTGGGCCGCCTTATTTCTTATTGTTAGATTGTTTCTGAAGATGAGTTAGTCCCCATACCCTTGAGCTTTACGAAGACGGCGGGATATTGTTCAGTTATAGTATGAACATCCGGTTCTATATATATATATATATATAATCTGATTGATGTGTCGATAAGCAAGCTAAGATGGCGGCGGCGGTTGCCTTGGCAACTACAGCAGGGGCTCTGAGCGAGGGAGGAGAAGACCGGTGTGTGTATTATTGGGTGGTATTGAGGTGTTTGTCTGTCTGTGTGCTCTGTGCAGAAGTACAATAATGACTGGTGGATTGGGCGTCTGGTGAAGGAGGGCTGTGAGGTGGGGTTCATCCCCAGCCCAGTCAAACTGGAGAACACCCGGCTACTGCAGGAGCAGAAGATGAGACAGAACCGCCTCAGCTCCAGGTACTGGCTGCTGCCCACACCCACGTCCCCTGGCACACATCATCACCCTGTCACTTTACGGCAACATAGATCAGTTACCTATCGACTCCGTCATATCAGAGCTGTTATCCAACAGGGTTGGGCTCAATTCGAATTGAAGGCAGTTAAATCAGAAAGTGATTTGAATTTGAAATAAGTAGCATCTACTTTTCCGTTTATTGAGAAGTCATTGGAAATAAATGCCCTTTTTTCCATTATTCAATTGTCATTTTAGTTTACTTTCTAAATTGACTGCCTTCAATTCGAATTGAGCCAACCTTGTTATCCAATTAGCTTCCACAGTGCATGCAACATAATACAGTACAATGATCACCAAATCAACAGTCACTACTTCACAACTAAAAATGGGAAAAGTTCAATTTATTTTCAATGACCATTTTTTTTCAGTCCACCTCACTTTTCACCAGTAACCATCCACTCATTGTTCTCTCCTCCACCCTTTTACAGTAAATCTGGTGGCAGCTCCAGCCTGGACGTTGCCACTGGAACACGCAGGCCCACCCCTCCTGGCACAGGTAAGGTCAGGGGTGGGGGGGTGTCATCTTCACCTCTCGGCTGGCTAGAAGAGACACACACACTACAGCACTGTGTGTGTGACGATAGATACAGCCCTCTGTCGCGGGCCTGTCGCTAATATTCCGTGTAGATTTTAATTGGATAGTTGGTGATCCATGATGAAACGGATATCTGCAGTGTGGAGGGGAGCGTCTCAGTGGGTGTGCTGCTGATACTGGAGTGAGATAGACAGAGAGAAGGAGAGGGATCCTAGCAGGTCATTAGTATGGCTAACAGGACCAGCCTGAAATAGAGCGGAGGATATAGTGCTCCTCTCATTAAATCTGATCACTACGCTTGGCCAGACCAGGGAGGTATCCCAAAGGGCACCCTGTCCCCTACATCGTGCACTAGTTTTGACCAAAGCCTTATTGGCCCTGGTCAAAGGTAATGCACTTTAATAGGAATAGGGTCCGATTTGAGACTCAGCCCATACCTTATGTGTTAGCACTGAGCAGCAACAGTGTAGTTCGGTTCAGTCATGCTGCTGGATAGACAGTACGGTTCACTGAGACGGAGGGAAATAAATAGACATAGAGACAGAAGGAAAGATTGATGGTGTGGAATTACAGAAATATATACACTACTGTTCAAAAGTTTGGGGTCACTTAGAAATGTCCTTGTTTTTGAAAGAGAAGCACATTTCCTTGTCCACTAAAATAACATCAAATTGATCAGAAATACAGTGTAGACATTGTTAATGTTGTAAATGACTATTGTAGCTGGAAACAGCAGATTATTATTTTATTTTTATTTTTTATTTTTTAAATGGAATATTTACATAGGTGTACAGAGGCCCATTATCAGCAACCATCACTCCTGTGTTCCAATGGCACGTTGTGTTAGCTAATCCAAGTTTAAAACACCAGTCTCAACGTCAACAGTGGTGACTCCGGGATGCTGGCCTTCTAGACAGAGTTCCTCTATCCAGTGTCTGTGTTCTTTTGCCCATCTTAATCTTTTTCTTTTATTGGCCAGTCTGAGATATGGCTTTTTCTTTGCAACTCTGCCTAGAAGGCCAGCATCCCAGAGTCACCTCTTCACTGTTGACGTTGAGACTGGTGTTTTGCGGGTACTATTTAATGAAGCTGCCAGTTAAGGACTTGTTAGGCGTCTGTTTCTCAAACTAGACACTCTAATATACTTGTCCTCTTGCTCAGATGTGCACTGGGGCCTCCCACTCCTCTTTCTATTCTGGTTAGAGCCAGTTTGCGCTGTTCTGTGAAGGGAGTAGTACACATCGGTGTACGAGAACTTCAGTTTCTTGCCAATTTCTCGCATGGAAGAGCCTTTATTTCACAGAACAAGAATAGACTGATGACTTTCAGAAGAAATGTCTTTATTTCTGGTAATTTTGATCCTGTAATTGAAGTCACAAATGCTGATGCTCCAGATACTCAACTAGTCTGAAGAAGGCCAGTTTTATTGCTTCTTTAATCAGAACAACAGTTTTCTGCTGTGCTAACATAATTGCAAAAGGGTTTTCTAATGATAAATTAGCCTTTTAAAATGATTAACTTGGATTAGCTAACACAACGTGCCATTGGAACACAGGAGTGGTGGTTGCTGATAATGGGCCTCTGTACGCCTATATAGATATTCCATTAAAAATCATCCGTTTCCAACCACAACAGTCATTTGCAACATTAAAAATGTCTACACTGTATTTCTGATACATTTGATGTTATTTTAATGGAAAAAAAATGTGCTTTCTTTCAAAAACAAGAACATTTCTAAGTGACCCCAAACTTTTGAAATGTAGTGTACATGTTTTTTTATCAGATAAGAACTGACTGGGAGTGAGTTCATTGAATAATTGAATTTAATTGAATTGAAGACAGACGGACTAGATCAGGCACGTAGATTGACTGTAACTGGCGTTGTTTCTCCGTTGATGGATGACCTAACAATGATGGATGTGTGACATTAAAACACGATAGTTATAGTATGGTTCTCTGTATCAACCATATTTGTTATACCTGAACTGATATACCAAAACCCCTCTTCCTGCCTGGCTGTGCCGGCTTAAAACACCCTTAGCCACATCCAAAACACAGAGCCCTCACCACCGTAACCAGTCCCAGCACACAGCAAACCCCTCTTCCTGCCTGACTGTGCCGGCTTAAAACACCCTTACCCACATCCAAAACACAGAGCCCTCACCACCGTAACCAGTCGCAGCACACAGCAAACCCTCCTCAAGGCAGCTACACACCTTTTTCTGCCTCCACCTCCTAGCACCTCTTCTTCTCTGCTCTCTCTCTGCTCTTTCTCTCGTCTCCGCCACTTCTTCTTCAGCAGTGGATGGCTCTCTCTTCCACCTCCTTTCTCTCCACATCTCTCGCTTACTCACTGTTCTGTTTCGATCGCTGTTTTTCTGACCTGCTCATACACTGATTTCGTAGTCACCTATTGACTTTTTATTTCAGCGCTGTTATTTCTGGTTCAGAACGCTGTCATTTCTCCCATTTCTAGATCTCAGATCGGAGTCTGTCCTACTCTCTGCTTTTGATTGCCTTGTCTTTTATTGATTACCTTTCTTATCATGCCTTTCTTGTCCTCCTTTTTCTCTTTCCTCCTTTTTTTCTCTGTCCTCGTTTCTCTGTTTCCATCTCCACCTTTTCTTCCTCTTTCACTATTGCTCGATATTTTTTCTCTCTTTCTGTCATTCCCTGTCCTCTCTCTCTCTCTACCCCGCCCCACCCCTCAGCTCATGTGGACATGTCCACGATGGCTTTTGACCTTGACCCCCTGGACCTGGATGCTGAGGAGCCCCCTGAGCCCCAGGGTGACCCTCACTCCCCCAAGGGCAGCGCAGGCAGCGTCACCTCCCCCCAGGGCCAAATCCACCGCCTGCCCTTCTTTAAGAAGGTAAAGCCCTCCAGGGGCCCCAGGCACTACGGCTGCTTCCCCTCCCCACCTCCCTTCAACCAAACCCCCCCTACTGCACGCAGCTATGGCCCAGTCCTAGGCTATAATAACCTTTGTCTGTCCCCACTAGCCCCTCCTACACCCTATCATCTCTGACTTACTGCCCTAAACTGACCCACCGTTCCCGCCGCTAGCTAGCGCCTGTCTGACTCCCTAATCCCGATTGGCCCCTCAGTCTCTGGTCACCACGGTAACGTTGAGTTCTGTTTTGCCTGTGTGTTTCTGCGCTGGTCAACTGGGGGAGGGGTTGGGCTAAAGACGAAACCTGAACATGTTCATACATTCAGCGATGCAAAAGCGATGTATGAATATTTGCCGACGGTGCGACTCTAAACAATAAATGTCATTATCGATCAGACTACAGTGGGTGTGGCCTCCGCTGTCCTATTGAACAGCTCCACTCCCAATTCCCAACTAACCGTCACCTGTCAATAACAACACGTCCTCTGTCTTTTGTGCTTTTTGTCTCTTTTTGTCCCTTTTGCTCTGTCTTCTCGTGGGGGTTGTGTGCGGAATGGTACTGTAGGTGGTCCGGCTAAACAGAAACAGAAGTCGGTGAGTCGGTGCTGACCTTTAATTCACCTTTACCTTCTGTTCTGTCTCATCCTCCTCCTCTTCCTCTCTGTTGTCTCTCCATGTTCCTCAGTCTGCTCACATGTCAGCTTATGCTAGAGCGAGTGGGAGGTGACTGGATTTGAACATTTCCTCATTTTTGTCAAGTTTTTCACTTATTCCCCAAGAAGAAGATTTCCATGTTGCAGTTGTCCCCAGGGATATTGTGTTCCAAAATGATCAATTAAGAAATTCTGGGAAATTATAGGGAGGAACTGTAGGAAGGGAAATGTTAGTTCCACCCCCCAAAATGCCAGCAGGGCTTCCATTTGTCTCTGTCGTCAGAGCTGATTGGGTAAACACGGGCTGTCAGTATGCAGTCAGAGCTGATTGGGTAAACACGGGCTGTCAGTGTGCAGGCGTGTCACTGCCCCTGTCACACACGGTTCTGGTGAACGTTAATGCTCCCTGATGTGTTTTCATTCCCATTCTGGATGGCTGCTTTGAGTGACAGCCAATAGCCTATCATCAGCCCGCCTCGCTATCCCTCCCTATCTCAGAGCTGTCAACACAGCTTTGATCCCGTAGATACAGGAGACTGTGGAGGCAGAGGCACGCTTTGTCCTCCAATAGCAAAAACACTTTCTATAGCTTACGTGAAAGTTCATGTTATTCAGAAGAAGCAACATAAATAGTGATCCACAGTACACCTCCCTCAGCACTGCCCCTCTAGAGATGAGCACCGTTTGGAAAAGTTCTTAAGTGTATTTTTTAGATGTAGTGAATCGTAATGAGGTGAACTGCGTCCACTGCCTGGTTGTGGAGGTGTGGCTTTATGTAACGTAACGGAACTTAGTGGAGGAGAGCTCTTCAAGCCTCAATGCTACTGCTCTCAGTGCACTAAAGTGCTGCATGGAATACAGAGGAGAAGGCGTGCTGAGAATACAGAGAGCTGACACCGAATACACACGAGCACCCTACAGGTGTAGGATCTTAATTGGATCCCTTTTTGTTGCTGAGAATCTTGAAGCTCATTTGCATTTCCTGCAGCGTGATTTACATACATTTACTGAAAACCCACACTAGCACACCGTTATATTAACAGTATTGCACTTTTCATGCACACTACTTTTGGCCAGCTATTAGCCTAACCATGGATCAACCAACGTTATGGACTAAGCCTTCAAATGGGTCAAATGAAGAGCCTACATCTGTATTCTCCTCATGCCTTCCTATCTGTTAGTGGATAGACCATGGGACCTGTTCTCCTCTCACCTGTCATTCCAAAACAGGACGCTTTCTATAACAGAGCAGATGCTTATAGATGCGGTGTTGGGCAGATGAATCATGCTCCTCATGATTCATATTGATGGAATGTTAATGTATGCGTTTTGTTTTACTTGTTAGAATATTGATTGACCGTGTGTGGGTGTTTTGCGTAAGAGTGCATGTCATTTTCAATGTGATTTGAGTGTTTGAAGTAAGTGTCTTGAGAAATGTATGCTCTGTATGTTGGTTCAAAATGAGGTATCTTTTTGTATGTTTAGTGTGTGCTTGTTGTCCGTTTTCTCTGGGCCTAAAAACCCATTTGGCTCGGTGTCTATCTGGCTTCTTCCTATACAGCAATTGGGGTCTACCACACAGATACAGTGGGGCAAAAAAGTATTTAGTCAGCCACCAATTGTGCAAGGTCTCCCACTTAAAAAGATGAGAGGCCTGTAATTTTCATCATAGGTACACTTCAACTATGACAGACAAAATGAGAGAAATAAAATCCAGAAAATCACATTGTAGGATTTTTAATGAATTTATTTGCAAATTATGGTGGAAAATAAGTATTTGGTCAATGACAAAAGTTTATCTCAATACTTTGTTATATACCCTTTGTTGGCAATGACAGAGGTCAAACGTTTTCTGTAAGTCTTCAAGGTTTTCACACACTGTTGCTGGTATTTTGGCCCATTCCTCCATGCAGATCTCCTCTAGAGCAATGATGTTTTGGGGCTGTTGCTGGGCAACACGGACTTTCAACTCCCTCCAAAGATTTTCTATGGGGTTGAGATCTGGAGACTGGCTAGGCCACTCCAGGACCTTGAAATGCTTCTTACGAAGCCACTCCTTCGTTGCCCGGGCGTTGTGTTTGGGATCATTGTCATGCTGAAAGACCCAGCCACGTTTCATCTTCAATGTCCTTGCTGATGGAAGGAGGATTTCACTCAAAATCTCACGATACATGGCCCCATTCATTCTTTCCTTTACATGGATCAGTCGTCCTGGTCCCTTTGCAGAAAAACAGCCCCAAAGCATGATGTTTCCACCCCCATGCTTCACAGTAGGTATGGTGTTCTTTGGATGCAACTCAGCATTCTTTGTCCTCCAAACACGACGAGTTGAGTTTTTACCAAAAAGTTATATTTTGGTTTCATCTGACCATATGACATTCTCCCAATCTTCTTCTGGATCATCCAAATGCTCTCTAGAAAACTTCAGACGGGCCTGGACATGTACTGGCTTAAGCAGGGGGACACGTCTGGCACTGCAGGATTTGAGTCCCTGGCGGCGTAGTGTGTTACTGATGGTAGGCTTTGTTACTTTGGTCCCAGCTCTCTGCAGGTCATTCACTAGGTCCTCCCATGTGGTTCTGGGATTTTTGCTCACCGTTCTTGTGATCATTTTGACCCCACGGGGTGAGATCTTGCGTGGAGCCCCAGATCGAGGGAGATTATCAGTGGTCTTGTATGTCTTCCATTTCCTAATAATTGCTCCCACAGTTGATTTCTTCAAACCAAGCTGCTTACCTATTGCAGATTCAGTCATCCCAGCCTGGTGCAAGTCTACAATTTTGTTTCTGGTGTCCTTTGACAGCTCTTTGGTCTTGGCCATAGTGGAGTTTGGAGTGTGACTGTTTGAGGTTGTGGACAGGTGTCTTTTATACCGATAACAAGTTCAAACAGGTGCCATTTAATACAGGTAATGAGTGGAGGACAGAGGAGCCTATTAAAGAAGAAGTTACAGGTCTGTGAGAGCCAGAAATCTTGCTTGTTTGTAGGTGACCAAATACTTATTTTCCACCATAATTTGCAAATAAATTCCATTCTCTTCACCATTCTCCATAGCTCATTCTGATCCAGTTGAATTATAGTTTATTTAATTTGCTATGACTGGGAGAGCAGACTTGAGAAATGGAAATGAGTGCTTTCTGTGAATTTTTTGCGCTTGGTCTTGGTGCTTTTATCTTCTCCAAGAAAATAAATGGTCTCTGTCTGAAATGCTTTATATATCATTCTGACTGTACAGAGAGAAGGGAGAGTGTTGATTTATGTGTGTGTTTCTGTGGCCGTAGGTTGTGCAGCTCCGTATGTGTGCGTACAAAGTGGCTATAGGTTGTGCGTCTCAGAGTATGCGTGAGCTCTGTTCGTGTGTATGTCTTTGTTCAGACACAGTGGTTATAGTGTCTCACCCCGCTCTTGGGGCTCTCCTGTCTGACTCAGATGGAGCATGTCCCCCCTTACGACGTGGTCCCCTCCATGAGACCCATCATTCTAGTGGGGCCGTCACTGAAGGGCTACGAGGTAAGGCTACTGTGTAGCTCAATCTCCCCAACTGTCTTCATTGTTTATTATACCGGTCATATCCCACGCCTCGGTTGTTCTTCTTCTCCTCGTCTCCCACCAGGTGACTGACATGATGCAAAAGGCTCTCTTTGACTTTCTCAAGCACAAGTTTGAGGGCAGGTGAGTTTCTGGCCAGCCAGAGAACATGACTGAAATATTTTTACCATATTTAGTAAAGGTTGAAAACGTCTTCAACTTAGTATTTAGTTAACCTGCTTTTAGACGTTTCCAGTTCTCAGCCCTGATTGGTTGATCGTTTTTCTTCCAGGATATCCATCACCCGGGTGACCGCAGACATCTCCCTTGCCAAGCGCTCGGTCCTCAACAACCCCAGTAAACACACCATCATCGAGCGCTCCAGCACCCGCTCCAGCCTGGGTAAGACAGGACCAGTAGGGCAAGACATCCTTGTACCTTTGTGATCCACGTGATCCATTTCCAAAAGCTTTGTTTGTTCATGTTTCTTATCATACGTTGGGCCATTGTGTTGTTACCTTTCACTATCAGTGTTTTCATATATCCATCTTAGCTTGTGTAAGTATTTGATCCAGCTGATGACCTGCCTGACTCTAAATGAAATGCCAGTTTGTACTTGGACAATGACTGGTGTTTACCTGTCACCGAGTATTGGGATAAAGATATTTAAAAGTATTGTTTCTGTTGGTGATAGCTACCTGGTCAGCAAAAGGTCAGGGAATATTGGATGTTAGCATCTATTGATAACATACAGTAGGGAGCCTCATAGTCAATTGAATTGAATTACACAAATGTTTTTACATCAATCCGTTCCTTTTGGCATAGATTCGATATCAGTGAGTAGGGCTAAGCACAGGACAGCAAGGCCCCTCTAGAGGAGAGGCTAGCTGAGCAGAGAGGGGCAGTGTAGCCTGTCCATGGGAACCTGAAAGGGTTGTTCTACCTTTAATTACTCACTGCCCCTCTCTGATCTGGCCTCTTCTCTTTCTCCATCCTGTCTTTTCCTACCCTCCACCCACCTGTCCCTCTCTCCCACCTTCCCTCCCCTCGCTCTGCGTCTCTCAGACGTACTGGGTACGTATGCTCTCAACCCCACGAGGAAGACAACCAAGAGCTTTTTTTCTCTGTTCTCCTCCCCTGTCTGTCTCTCACTACTCTCCTCATACACTCATACCTCATGCATCTGTCTGCCTGTCTGTTCCTCACACATGTTTGTGAAAGCCTGTTGCTTGCAGTAATAACAATTTGAACTAAGGCTTGGAAAGAGTAGACTAATTACACAGCAGAATGAGTGCTCGGTGGGTCTGGTGGCTCTAGGCTGCTCAGCTGAGCGTCTGCCTGCTGTCTGTCTGTCTGTCTGTCTGTCTGTCTGTGTCTGTCTGGGGTTATGGGGAAATGTGATAGCGGGTCTGGGGGGGCAACTGTGATCAGGGAGGAGTGTACAGGGGAAGTTGATACTCCCCCCCCCCATCCCCCGTTGCCTCCCACCCTGTGGCCCAGAATTAGGGACCCGACTGTAAAGCAACATGTAACAACACTTTACCTACAAGGAGCCTGTATGCATACTGAAACTCAAGCACAATTAGACTTTCATATATTAATGTGTTTTATATACCATACAGTGCCTTGCGAAAGTATTCGGCCCCTTTGAACTTTGCGACCTTTTGCCACATTTCAGGCTTCAAACATAAAGATATAAAACTGTATTTTTTTGTGAAGAATCAACAAGTGGGACACAATCATGAAGTGGAACGACATTTATTGGATATTTCAAACTTTTTTAACAAATCAAAACCTGAAAAATTGGGCCTGAAAACCTGAAAAATTATTCAGCCCCTTTACTTTCAGTGCAGCAAACTCTCTCCAGAAGTTCAGTGAGGATCTCTGAATGATCCAATGTTGACCTAAAGGACTAATGATGATAAATACAATCCACCTGTGTGTAATCAAGTCTCCGTATAAATGCACCTGCACTGTGATAGTCTCAGAGGTCCGTTAAAAGTGCAGAGAGCATCATGAAGAACAAGGAACACACCAGGCAGGTCCGAGATACTGTTGTGAAGAAGTTTAAAGCCGGATTTGGATACAAAAAGATTTCCCAAGCTTTAAACATCCCAAGGAGCACTGTGCAAGCGATAATATTGAAATGGAAGGAGTATCAGACCACTGCAAATCTACCAAGACCTGGCCGTCCCTCTAAACTTTCAGCTCATACAAGGAGAAGACTGATCAGAGATGCAGCCAAGAGGCCCATGATCACTCTGGATGAACTGCAGAGATCTACAGCTGAGGTGGGAGACTCTGTCCATAGGACAACAATCAGTCGTATATTGCACAAATCTGGCCTTTATGGAAGAGTGGCAAGAAGAAAGCCATTTCTTAAAGATATCCATAAAAAGTGTCGTTTAAAGTTTGCCACAAGCCACCTGGGAGACACACCAAACATGTGGAAGAAGGTGCTCTGGTCAGATGAAACCAAAATTGAACTTTTTGGCAACAATGCAAAACGTTATGTTTGGCGTAAAAGCAACACACCATCCCCACTGTCAAACATGGTGGTGGCAGCATCATGGTTTGGGCCTGCTTTTCTTCAGCAGGGACAGGGAAGGTGGTTAAAATTGATGGGAAGATGGATGGAGCCAAATACAGGACCATTCTGGAAAAAAACCTGATGGAGTCTGCAAAAGACCTGAGACTGGGATGGAGATTTGTCTTCCAACAAGACAATGATCCAAAACATAAAGCAAAATCTACAATGGAATGGTTCAAAAATAAACATATCCAGGTGTTAGAATGGCCAAGTCAAAGTCCAGACCTGAATCCAATCGAGAATCTGTGGAAAGAACTGAAAACTGCTGTTCACAAATGCTCTCCATCCAACCTCACTGAGCTCGAGCTGTTTTGCAAGGAGGAATGGGAAAAAATTTCAGTCTCTCGATGTGCAAAACTGATAGAGACATACCCCAAGCGACTTACAGCTGTAATTGCAGCAAAAGGTGGCGCTACAAAATATTAACTTAAGGGGGCTGAATAATTTTGCACGCCCAATTTTTCAGTTTTTGATTTGTTAAAAAAGTTAGAAATATCCAATAAATGTCGTTCCACTTTATGATTGTGTCCCACTTGTTGTTGATTCTTCACAAAAAAAATTAAGTTACATATCTTTATGTTTGAAGCCTGAAATGTGGCAAAAGGTCGCAAAGTTCAAGGGGGCCGAATACTTTCGCAAGGCACTGTACATCATTGGTTACTACCAATCTCTGATACAGGGAACGCATTCTTCACAGAGATGCAGTGTAAATAGAGGGAATTTGGAGGTTAATAAAAGCTAGGACAGTTTGTTAGGTTTTCATTATTTTAGGTAAAGTTCATTTCTCTTATCTCTCTGCAGAGCTTCTGGTCGCTGCCTTCCACCTGCAGGTTTAATTCCCTTTCTACTTCAGCCCTTCAGAGGGAGACTGTCTGAAGCCCGCAGCCCCTCTGCAAATTACCTGTCCCCTGTTTATGTAATTGTGGCTGGGGTTGCTACCAGAAGCTCCACAGAGAGATAATGTAATTGTGGCTGGAACACCCCCCCCCCCCCCTCCCTCCAATGAAATTGAACACACATCTGAGCGTATGATAAATGGGGACAGCCACGCTGTTAAAACCATACAGGCTCTTCTAGGGTTTTGCTGAAGGAGAATAAGAGTGTACAAAGCCGAGAACATCCAAACAGACTAATACGTTTGCTCTGCCTGATAGCTCTAACAGCGAATGCTATCACACTTCATCACTTTCAGATGGTTTTATTCGCTGACATGTTCAGAACGGTATATCAAGTGCCACCACATGCATCTCATTCTTACAAGCCTCCTTCCTTCCCGAGTTTGAGTTGATGTAAAAAGTTGTGTTAGAGACCATGTTTACCAGTTGCAAAACATCAGTTACTGCTCGTTGGAATGTGGCAACAGAATGAGAATGCCCTTATGTTCCATTTAGTGGTGTGTAAATGGAATATCTAATGCGATGGGTTCTGTTTCACATGCACCGAACCTCTTGCCAAAATGTTGACATGCATGATAGTGTTAACATGCCACGTTTTCATGTGCTTGTGTGTATCCTGTTTATTTTGAAATTGTGTGTGTGTGTGTGTGTGTGTGTGTGTGTGTGTGTGTGTGTGTGTGTGTGTGTGTGTGTGTGTGTGTGTGTGTGTGTGTGTGTGTGTGTGTGTGTGTGTGAGAGTGAGTGAGTGTGATATGAGTTATCAAAGTGGCAATAGTCACACGGATCTCCCTGTATACTCCAGAAGGGATTTAAATGTGGACAGAATTGAGATCTGACAACCAATTCAATTTGTATACTCTGTGTGTTCAGACACCTACTACACCCTGTTACTTATTGCATTTCTGTGTTCTCTACCACATAGCGGAGGTGCAGAGTGAGATTGAGCGTATCTTTGAGCTGGCCCGCACCCTGCAGCTGGTTGCCCTAGACGCAGACACCATCAACCACCCCTCTCAGCTGGCTAAGACCTCCCTGGCTCCTATCATTGTCTACATCAAAATAGCCTCACCTAAGGTACCCCCTGAATTTGTGGTCGATTGACTTCCTCTATCACGTCCTACTGAAATGTCATGTATGTGACTGAAATGTCTGTAGATGTGACATCTCTGTCAGTGACCAGCGGTATGTTGTTGCCTGTTTCCCTTCAGGTCCTCCAGAGGCTCATTAAATCCCGGGGGAAGTCCCAGGCCAAACACCTGAATGTGCAGATGGTGGCAGCAGACAAGCTGGCCCAGTGCCCCCCTGTGAGTGTCTGTCTGTGGCCCTGGATTCCATGGCCGAAAGGCACATGTTCTTACATGCTGTTTGCCCTGAACAAATTAATTCACAATTACCCGTCTGAACAATGGCATTGGCTTAACATTGAAATGAAATGCCCTTTTAGGTAGCTGGCTGAATCTCTGACGTTGACAGGTGAGACACTAACATAATGTCCCTCTGTGTTGTATGTAGGAGCTGTTTGACATCATCCTGGATGAGAACCAGCTGGAGGACGCCTGTGAGCATCTGGCTGACTACCTGGAGGCCTACTGGAAGGCCACCCACCCCCCCAGCAGTAACCCCCCCAACCCCCTCCTCAACCGCACCATGGCCACGGCCGCCCTGGCCGCCTCCCCAGAGCCTGTCTCCAACCTGCAGGTACAGGTGCTCACCTCCCTGCGCCGCAACCTGGAGTTCTGGCCCGGCCTGGATGGCCCCGGGGCCGAGCATGGGAAAGTGGCCGAGCACGCTCTCTAAAGGCCAGCTGTGGGGGACGGCTCAGGGGGAGCGACACCGCCTTCCTAACCCAAACCCGGCTGCCTGCTCTCCAGATATATCTCCTCCCATCCTCCCTCTCTCCATCCCTCCCTTTGACCTGAAAGAAGAAACCTAGTCACATTGTTTAGACCACATTCTCATTCATAATACTGTATAGAGAAACACTACATACATGGAGAGATGGAAGGGGCTGTTAACTGGAGAGTGTATACTGCGTCCATCACATTGGATCCAATTGAGCACAGACATTCATATTCACACACACACACACACACACACACACATCAGAGTGCTCAGAACAATATAGGCCCCACACATTACTGTGAAAGCCTTCTGCATTAGAAAACACCCACACACAAACAGAGAGCTTCGTCCTCTTTGAGAGAACCTCTCTGCAAATGACACAGAGCAACACACACAGCAAAATTAGCAAAGGAGAGTTTATATGGGCAGGACACTGGTTCCAGACCAAACCAACACTGGGGAGGGTTTTCTGTGAGAATAACACACTCACACAATCACATTGGAGTTGTGAAATGAATTGACGGGCGCAGTTATTGGATGAAATGAAATCCTCCATCTGTCCATCAGTCAGAGAGGTACAATACCCCTGTCTCTGGTCTGCTGCCGATTCCCTGTTTACTGTAATTGGTTGAGAAAATGGAGTTGTGTGCCCCTTACCCAACCTCAGGGCTCCCTGCCTGGCCTCCTTTCTTCAGCACTCCTTTATCGTCTGGGAAACGGTGTCCAGTTTACTTCCCTTCTCCGTGTTGCCATGGCACCGTCCCTGAAAAGGAGCGAATCATCTCGGCCGCTTGGCCAATGTGTGCCTTGTTGTTGTGGCATCATTTCTAGTTTTCTGATTTGTGTGGCGTGGCAGGGATGGGCTGTGTGTGTGTGAGAGCATGCATATGCGTGCGCGCGTGTGTGTAAAGTGATGTGGGCCATGACTAATAGGAATGTCCTATTTCATGAATTCACACAGGAAACTCTAACCAGCAGAAAAATGATAATCTTGGGTCTCATCTCCAATCAGCCACTGGCTTCAGCCAAATTACATACAGCATGACTCATGACTGTCACAGTCCAAGACCTTGTGAAAGTGTCCAAGCTGCTTCCATATATCAATGAGTTATACCCACAGAATTGATTTAATTGTGTTCATTTAGACATAAATGCACTATTATGAACAGTGCTTTCTCTGATTCAGTAGGTCATATTTTATATGGTGCGGCTAGCTGTACATTGTCTTAAGTCAGATAGCGCGTCAATTCCGCCTGCACTGATCTGTCTCTGTCGAGGGCCGAGCGTCGCGTAACACAATCTGACAAAAGAGAATGGCGGCTGTATAGATTCATTAGAATTCGTTCAGTTGGAGGAGATTTTGTTCAGTTATTATTTTACTGTCCATGGGTGTGACTAAGCTCTGCCTATTCAAAGTCATTAGCAAGGATCAGCCAAATGTTGGCTTCACCCAACTCTAAAGTGTCTTGTTAAGTGTGCTGAGTTAAACAGAATGTAATACTTACTCCTTAGGATGAGGACCATGCTTGTGAATGAAGAGATATCACAATTAGTTGAAACATCATTTTAGCTGCTGTGAAAAATCAGCCATAAGAGGGCACTGTTGGTCTTGCAGCCAGGAGCTGGACATGGTGTTTCGCTTGCCTAATGACTGCATAGCTGTTTCTCTTACAGATGATGAATGAACACATTACTGTAGTCTATGGAAAAGAGTCTGCGTGCATGTATTAAATACAACAAAGAATGTCACTTTGACCAAGTAATTATTTACACGGTGTGTTTTAAGTACTGCATAAATATATCCATTGTTATACTGTAAACCTCTATGTGTTGCATTGCGAACTGACTGACTGACATTACTGATATCCTGTTTGATCTAACTGCACCCTAACCTGCCCTAACCCTGTTGACTAACCCACTGCCCGGGCCTTGTTCTGTCTCACTGTGTCTATGCATGGCGTGTGGTGTGGGCAGGGCTCGCTGCAGGGGCCGTACCTGGTGACCGGAGAACAGAAGCGAGAAGGGCCTCTGTCGGAGTGCGGTGGTAGCGGCAGTCTCCATGACTACCAGAGTGACCAGGGAGGGAAGCAGCAACCGCAGCAGCAGAAGCAGCAGACCTACATGCACTCCTCACGGGGCCAGCTACGGGCAGGGGGTGGGAGGGGCCTGTCCCGGCAGGACACCTTCGACTCTGAGACTCAGGGCAGTCGGGACTCGGCCTACACTGAAGCAGGGGACTCTTGCATGGACATTGAGACCGACCCCTACGAGGAGTCTGAGATGTACCGCGGGGTAGGGGGCGGGGGCAGCCGCCTCCACCTGGCCCAGCACCATGGCCGGCAGGCCTCCTGGGAAGACGAGGGGGCCGAGCCGGACCAGGAGAACCTCAACCACCCTCCCATGGCCTCCCATACCCAGCCTGGGCAACATGGCCGGGCCAAGCTAAGGGAGAGGTACTGCCAGGAACCCGGGGACACCGGCACCAACATGGGCCGCAACAAGAACCAGGAGGACTGGGGGAGGGACGTGTACATCCGCTGAACACACATCACAACATATGGGCTAGGAGGCTGACGGACAGACTGGGGGAGGAAGGGGAGGGAGGGAGGGAGGAAGTTCACGGTTAGGGCTAGGGGGTTAGCGGGGAGAGGATGCTGGGTTTGGGGGCCATGCCAATCAGAGGCTCATGAATTAATCTGTTTACAACCCTATTAAAGAGGTACTTTTCTCATGGTTGAGTACGCTGTAAAGAAGAAAACAACTGCCAGACGCCATCCACCTCATCCAGATATTTTAGCTATATTCAATTCATTTATGTTTTGAGAAAAAAAGCAGTTTGGTTGGTCTCTTTTTAGTTTATTTTGTTAGTACTACTGCATGAATACCATGGAATCCTACTGAACTGACAGCACGAGGACAGTTATCATTATGATTATGAATTCATCATTGTGTGATCTGTATGGCTTAATCTCTGTAGTGTAGAATGTGAAGGCTGATAGAGCTGTAGTCTGTCATGTCTGTCCTCTGCAGTCTTAAACAGGGTTGTATGTCCCATGTACAGTACAGAGCATCAGGGTCTCTATCCCCACAGCTTCAGGCTCAGCTTCAGGATTCAGACACTTTCAGGATGGATCCTAAGCTTTTTGAGTCCCTCTCCTCCAATTCCTCATCACCCAGACCTTAAAAGCTATCTGGATGGAAAAGTTGCCATAATGTCTTCAGAATAGTTTGAGATAATTGGTTTCTTCGTTTGACGCTTACCTTAATGTTAAGAATAAAAGGAAACACCCCAAAGATACTACTTCTTCTTCCCTAACCGACTTCAGCCATAGCATTGCAATAGAACTGTATTTGTCTGGTCTGGTTGTCCCCATCTGTTTACTGCTATTTTAGGGATACTGTCTGTCTGTGGGTGATAGCTTTGCTCCTGTAATATAGATTTGTCTTTTTGAATGTGGTTCATAAGCAGCACTACAGTAGTAGTCACGTGAATGAAATGTCCTACCTAATAGTCTCTCACACCCTCAGACTTTACTTCAAGAACTCCAATCACAAGTGCCGGAATGTTTCGCCAAGCCACGCCCACCATTGTCATGGCGGGATGTCTTATCTCTTGTCACACTCACTGTTTTCATATGTGTGTCTTTACTGTATGTGTCTTCTTGGCAACTACCCTGCACTGTAGCCCACCCTGTCGCTCCAGCACGATGTCCACCACCATCTTGTTTTCTCTGCACCAGCTTTGTGTTGTCTACGTGTTACAGGGCACACTAACAGTTATGTAAGAGTTGTTTTGCGTGGTAAATCACCCCAAACGTTCAACCAAACGGCTAGCTTGTCTGAATGTCAGATGCCATGCACTTCACTTCTTGATTTCTGTCTGACTTTAGTGGTGGTTTTTTTCCTGTGGACATTTGCATTTTATAAGGTCCTCAGTTCTTTAGCGCTAGTGAGAAGAGTGTAAAGGGGGGGTGGAGGATAGGTACAACACATGGTCTTTAACTCAGTTAACTAAATGGAGGATCCACAAATGTCTTTGGTGGGCTCCTTCTGCCCACCCCTTCAGTCAAATAAATAACTATTAAATAATAATTCGTAAATAATGTTTATTGTTGCGTTATCGCAATTGTTAAAAAGATGGAAGAACATGTATCATTGGTGCCTGATTGTAGCTACATTTTGCTTTTTCTGCCTTTCATTTTTAATCTGTGGATAAATTCGTATTTTAATTAAAATTTTAATCAGAAGAAAAAGGTGCTTGGGAATTTCATTGTGTCACTCCTTTGATCAAATAATTCACATACACGTGGTTATCAGATGTTAATGCGAGTGTGGTGAAATGCTTGTGCTTCTCGTTCCGACAGTGCAATAATATCTAACCAGTAATCTAACAATTCCACAACAACTACCTAATACACACAAATGTAAAGGGATGGAATAAGAATATGTACATATAAATATATGGATGAGTGATGACCGAGCGGCATAGGCAAGATGCAATAGATGGTATAAGATACATTACTCATCCCATATGTATACACTGTAAGATATGTAAACATTAAAGTGGCATTATTTAAAGTGACTAGTGATCCATTTATTAAAGTGGCCAATGATTTAAGTCTATGTAGGCAGCAGCCAATCTGCGTTAGTGATGGCTGTTTAACAGTCTGATGACTTGAGATAGAAGTGTTTTTTCAGTTTTTATTTATTTATTTTTATTTCACCTTTATTTAAGCAGGTAAGCTAGTTGAGAACAAGTTCTCATTTGCAACTGCGACCTGGCCAAGATGAAGCATAGCAGTTCGACACATAGTGGGGCAAAAAAGTATTTAGTCAGCCACCAATTGTGCAAGTTCTCCCACTTAAAAATATGAGAGGCCTGTAATTTTCATCATAGGTACACTTCAACTATGACAGACAAAATCCAGAAAATCACATTGTAGGATTTTTAATGAATTTATTTGCAAATTATGGTGGAAAATAAGTATTTGGTCACCTACAAACAAGCAAGATTTCTGGCTCTCACAGACCTGTAACTTCTTCTTTAAGAGGCTCCTCTGTCCTCCACTCGTTACCTGTATTAATGGCACCTGTTTGAACTTGTTATCAGTATAAAAGACACCTGTCCACAACCTCAAACAGTCACACTCCAAACTCCACTATGGCCAAGACCAAAGAGCTGTCAAAGGACACCAGAAACAAAATTGTAGAACTGCACCAGGCTGGGAAGACTGAATCTGCAATAGGTAAGCAGCTTGGTTTGAAGAAATCAACTGTGGGAGCAATTATTAGGAAATGAAAGACATACAAGACCACTGATAATCTCCCTCGATCTGGGGCTCCACGCAAGATCTCACCCCGTGGGGTCAAAATGATCACAAGAACGGTGAGCAAAAATCCCAGAACTACACGGGAGGACCTAGTGAATGACCTGCAGAGAGCTGGGACCAAAGTAACAAAGCCTACCATCAGTAACACACTACGCCGCCAGGGACTCAAATCCTGCAGTGCCAGACGTGTCCCCCTGCTTAAGCCAGTACATGTCCAGGCCCGTCTGAAGTTTGCTAGAGAGCATTTGGATGATCCAGAAGAAGATTGGGAGAATGTCATATGGTCAGATGAAACCAAAATAGAACTTTTTGGTAAAAACTCAACTCGACGTGTTTGGAGGACAAAGAATGCTGAGTTGCATCCAAAGAACACCATACCTACTGTGAAGCATGGGGGTGGAAACATCATGCTTTGGGGCTGTTTTTCTGCAAAGGGAGCAGGACGACTGATCCGTGTAAAGGAAAGAATGAATGGGGCCATGTATCGTGAGATTTTGAGTGAAAACCTCCTTCCATCAGCAAGGGCATTGAAGATGAAACGTGGCTGGGTCTTTCAGCATGACAATGATCCCAAACACAACGCCCGGGCAACAAAGGAGTGGCTTCGTAAGAAGCATTTCAAGATCCTGGAGTGGCCTAGCCAGTCTCCAGATCTCAACCCCATAGAAAATCTTTGGAGGGAGTTGAAAGTCCGTGTTGCCCAGCAACAGCCCCAAAACATCACTGCTCTAGAGGAGATCTGCATGGAGGAATGGGCCAAAATACCAGCAACAGTGTGTGAAAACCTTGTGAAGACTTACAGAAAACGTTTGACCTCTGTCATTGCCAACAAAGGGTATATAACAAAGTATTGAGGTAAACTTTTGTTATTGACCAAATACTTATTTTCCACCATAATTTGCAAATAAATTCATTAAAAATCCTACAATGTGATTTTCTGGATTTTTTATTCTCATTTTGTCTGTCATAGTTGAAGTGTACCCATGATGAAAATTACAGGCCTCTCTCATCTTTTGAAGTGGGAGAACTTGCACAATTGGTGTCTGACTAAATACTTTTTTGCCCCACTTTACAACAACACAGAGTTACACGTGGAATGAACAAAACAGATAGTCAATAATACAGTAGAAAGAAAAGTCTATATACAGTGAGTGCAAATAAGGTCAAATAAGGGGGTTAAGGCAATAAATAGGCCATGGTGGCGAAGTAATTACAATATGGCAATTTAACACTGGAATGGTAGATGTGCAAAAGATGGATGTGCAAGTAGAGATACTGTGGTGCAAAAGGAGCAAAATAAATAAATACAGTATGGGAATGAGGTAGATAGATGGGCTGTATACAACTGGGCTATGAACAGGTGCAGTGATATGTGAGCTGCTCTGACAGATGGTTCTTAAAGCTAGTGAGGGAGATGGGAATCTCCAGCTTCAGTGATTTTTGCAGTTCGTTCCAGTCAGTGGCAGCAGTGAACTGGAAGGAAAGGTGACCAAAGGAGGAATTGGCTTTGGGGGTGACCAGTGAGACATACCTGCTGGAGCGTGTGCTACGAGTGGGTGCTGCTATGGTGACCAGCGAGCTGAGATAGGGCGGGGCTTTATCTAGCAGAGACTTGTAGATAACCTGTAGCCAGTGGGTTTGGCGATGAGTATGAAGCGAGGGCCAGCCAACGAGAGCGTACAGGTCGCAATGGTGGGTAGTATATGGGGCTTTGGTGACAAAATGGATGGCACTGTGATAGACTACATCCAGTTTGCTGAGTAGAGTGTTGGAGGCTATTTTATAGATGACATTGCCGAAGTCTCAGTCTTCAGTCTCTCGGTCCCAGCTTTGATGAACGTACTGACCTCGCCTTCTGGATGATAACGGGGTGAACAGGCAGTGGCTCGGGTGGTTGTCCTTGATGATCTTTTTGGCCTTCCTGACATCGGGTGCTGTAGGTGTCCTGGAGGGCAGGTAGTTTGCCCCCGGTGATGCATTGTGCAGACCGCACCACCCTCTGGAGAGCGGTTGAGGGCGGTGCAGTTGCCGTACCAGGTGGTGATACAGGCCAACCGGATGCTCTCAATTGTGCATCTTTAAAAGTTTGTTAGGGTTTTAGGTGACAAACCAAATTTCTTCAGCCTCCTGAGGTGGAAGAGGCACTGTTGCACTTTCTTCAACACACTGTCTGTGTGGGTGGACCATTTCAGTGTGTCTGTAATGTGTACACCGAGGAACTTAAAACTTTTTCCTTCTCCACTACTGTCCCGTCGATGTGGATAGGGGGTGCTCCGTTTGCTGTTTCCTGAAGTCCACAAAACAGCAGAGGGGGCTGATAATCACTGATGATTATCAGGGACACACACTTGCACATCCTCCACACCTAGAGAGCTGTATGACTGAATACATTAGTTTGCCATTTAAATTAGCTATACTTTAAATGATCACTCAATTCTTGCACTGCAAGTAACTTAGGCATATTGATGATTGAAGCCGTTGTCAAATAACAGAAAACCTCCATCAGGCGCATGTCGTAACAATATGTATAACAGCTGAAGCTTGCTGTACTTCACCTTTTGTTACATAAACTATGGCTTAAAATATGTTTTCTGTTTCTCTTGCGAAGGCAAAAAAAGAAGAAAGCCTCTTAAGAACTTGTGGTTTTAGACTCATCTCTGGTTGAAAACCCAACAGCCACAAGACTCAGCTCAGCGCGTGACGTGCCCTGGATTGTCATGCCTACACTGTGGAGGAAACTATTTTGTTTTGTTTTTATTTCCAGACATTTTAAAAAGAAGTAAGAACCATATAATGTTCTATGGGAGGAAGTAGTTAAGTAAATATCTAGAAGTTTGGGTGCGGTGGTCCCTCTTCCTGAATCTGCGATCATATGTTGCATAGTTTTTCAGGCTTTCCCTAATGTCCACACCATGACCCAGAGTGACCCCTGACTGAGTCCTACCATTACAGGATTCTTGAGTGAATACCATGTAACTAAATAGGGGTCTGATCAGTGTTCGGATTAGGGTGGATGTCAGCTACGATATTCAGTAGGAGCACTAGGGCATACACTTCACAGAGTAACTAAGATATGAGTGTGATAATACCGTTTTAAAAATATATTAATGTGAATGAAATGGAAAAATGGAACAGCTAGTGATCCTGAAGTTACATGGAAAACACATTACCCCCTGCACTGCCATAAAGATCCAGACTTCTAAGCAGAAGCCTCATGTTGTGGGACTATCACTTCTACCACCAGGACATTTTAACTTGGGAAAGTCAAGCCCTGAAGTTAATTCAAAACATATTCTCATTCACGGGAATAAAAAGGGAATTCCAGGGGAGTGTCACAGTCATTGTTTTACTTTTGGATGCCATCAATAAATATCACCTGTAGAATTCCCCTGAAATGAGACTTGGTCAAAGTACACGGTACTTTACGGGGCAACTAAGATGTTAGTGCAGAGTGCCGTTTTTAAAAGAATTGATGGATATTCATGTGATTGAAGGGGATCAGCTAGTGACCCTGCCCACTGGGCACAGACGTCAATTCAACGTCTCTTCCAAGTTGGTTTAATGTTATTTCATTGAAATGATGTGGAAACAACGTTGATTCAACCCATGCGTGCCCATGGGTGAGGTTTACATGCAAAACACATTACACACTGCACTATGGTGAAATAAAGATCCAGATTTCTTAGCGCCTACGGTTGTGAGACATTCCCACTTCTGCCATCATTGTAGACAATATTTCAAATTGGGAAACTCATGCCCTGAAGTTTATGATAAACACAATGTCAATCACAGGAATAGAAAGGACATTCCAGCTGGATGTCACAGTCATTGTTTCACTTTTGGTTACTAAACATGTAGAAATCCCCTGCTTGAGATTAGGTTTGAGGAACTATAAAGTAGTTCCGCGTCCATATGTGGGTGATGGAGTTGTCCTCCCATTCATCAGCGCTCTCATTTCATTCGTCACATTTGCGTCATGTTTTGCTACAGACGCGTGGCCACGCCCGCTTTTAGCTGCTGAGGAATTCCTTTGCCCCGCCTTTTTCTGTGACTCGCTCCAATCATCCCCCAAAATCTAGCAGTAAAAGTAAAAGAATGCATTGCCTCATTTGATCGCAGAATCAATTTGGTATCGATAGACAACCCATGGGCACATATCTCCTTTTGTTTGTGTCGACGAACGTCAGAAAAAATACCTTTCTAGGTTGTGCTACCTAATGTTTTCCAGGTAGTTGGCTTAATAGCCTCGATGCACAGCACAGGGTTAGTTATCAGTACAGTTATTTAGCTAGCTAACGTTAGCTTGAAGTGTGGGCTGCCTATTGTGCTAGCTAGCCAGCTACCGTTAACAGCTATCTGATTTGCTGTGTTTGAAATATTTTCATATTTCTTTGAGTTGTCTTCATTCTCATCACCGGTGGATATGGGACTACTCTTTACCAAGCTGATGACTGTCTTCGGAGACAGAGGTAATCAGTTGTGTGCCTGGATACATTTAGCTAATTTACTGCTATTATTGTTGCTCCTAAATAACGTTAATCTCCACTCCGTGCCTGATAATTTCTGCTTGCTTGGTTTGATAACGTTAGCTGCTTTGTAGCAGAGTGTTGTTATGGACTGGATTTAAATTATGAGAACGCAAGAAAAACTGTTAGACGTGATTTTCAATAACGTTAGTGACAGTTTAAAAAATGGTTAATTTCGGCATAGCCAAAATTGTAGCTAAATTTCTAACTACACCTTCCAATAACTGGTTAATTTCTGTCGGACACGAGATAGTCCGTACTGGATGTTCTGTTCACTGTCAACGTTCTGCACACGTGTCCCATGTAATTATCTGTTTTCTATGTAGCGGTAGTGATAGTGAATTGCATTAATATTATGTAACCGATAACATTTTGTCAATCAGTACTGTTTACCTCGTTGATGAGATGATGGCAGGTTAGGTCGCTGGGGTTGACTATCAGGGTCAAATGGCCCTTGTTTTACCTAATAGTAACACTGCAAACAGAGGTTTTGACCCCTTTGGATAATAAAGATGTCTGCCCATGTTTTTCATATCTGGTATTTGAATCCATGGCTAGACCCTTCAAAGAGAGTCCATCAGTCAGATGTGTTGTCATGGTGATGTTTGATTAGCTTTGGGAGTCACAGGTCTGTGAATGGCAATCTGTGTGTCTGTTGTGTAGAAGTGTGTAAATCACTTTCCTCTTTCCTTTTCTCATAGAACACAAAGTGATCATAGTGGGCCTGGACAATGCTGGGAAGACCACTATCCTTTACCAATTGTGAGTGATATCAAAATAGATTTGTATAATTCATGATCACATAAGTCTCAAATTTATGCAAATTATATTTATAATCACTTAGTCATAACAATCACTCTGTCCTCTCAGCCTTACCAAAGAGGCGGTTCACACCTCCCCCACCATTGGCAGTAACGTAGAGGAGATCTCTGTACGCAAGACCCGCTTCCTGGTGTGGGACATCGGAGGCCAGGAAAGCCTGAGAGCCAGCTGGAACTCCTACTACTGCAACACAGAGGTACGAATCTCTTGGTGTGTGTGCCGCAGAATGTCTTTGTCGAGGAACAACATGTGTGTTTTTTTTTATGTAACAAAGTGTGTACAGGTTGGTTTCTGGCCAGTTACAGCTGGAGTAGAAATAGAACCCTGATGAAGGTGCTAATGCCTAAACACTTTTAGCTTTAACTTCCCTTTCCCTCCGAGACTGTCTGAATAGCTACAGCTGGAGACAAGATGATTTCCAGCTCTCCAACGATCAGGCCAACATTGAGTTATTACACTTTAACCGGCAGCTGATTGTTGTTGTCATTGATAAGGCATGGGGACACGATTACATCATCTGTTACAGAACTAACCATATCAGTCTGCTGTCCTGAGTATTCCTCTAACACACTAGACTGTTACTGAAGTCATGTTAAATGTTGATGAGATGAGAGCACTCAGAGCCTGGGGTAAAGTTTAAGTGAGTAAGTTGGTCCCCTTTGGCCTGGGTATTCAGTTGTTTTGTCTCTTTTTAGATTGTGATTCTGGTTGTGGACAGCACAGACCGCGAGCGCCTAAATCTGAACAAAGATGAACTTCACCGCATGCTTGCACATGAGGTAACAACCACCTGGGGCTTTTGGGGGAGATTATGGGAAGGGGGAGGGAGGATCAGCTCAACCTCACTGTTTAGATTTTTTTTTCTGAAGACCAGTTTCAAATGCAGGAAAGTACACTTCATTCTTAACTTCCTTTTTCCTGTATGTGACACGCCAGAAATATCAGCCGATTGTAATTTCCTTATTGTATCAACAGGTGGATGATTGAGGATTACTTTTAAGAATAAGGGCACTTTGTTTTCTAGGTGGTTCACGTTCCATTGTCATTCACCTAATGTATCTTTTTAAAGGTGCAATATACAGAAACCAGCCATTTCCTGGTTGCTAAAATTGTAATAGTTCACCTAATTTCAGTTTGTGACAAACAAGCAATCCAAACTGCTGTGAAATATCTTTTTGATAACCAAAAATATAATATTTTTAGCTGTTTGAAGCTGGTGTATAAAATTGCTTCTTAGGCTTGCTTTCAATGAGAATGACAGATCTATAACTCACATTTCTATGTGAATTTGATCAGGTGGCCCAAAAAGTGACATATTGCAGCTTTAACATGTTGACGCGTGAGCTGTGTTCATGCTCTCAATATGACTCATATCACCACTACAGAGCAAACAAACTGATTTCAAACAATGATGGGTTGTTTCAACATTTCCCCAGTGTATTGACAGCTGAGCTATTCAGTTTCTGTTCCGCTGATGCTGCTATTTTCTATTATCTGAGACATCGCAGCAGAGAGATTCTGTAGATTTCCACAGGAAACGCTCAGACGTGTAAATATGTTGAATATAAAAACGACATAATTGTGCCTCCTGTCTGGCTGGTGTGTAGGACCTACAGAATGTAACCCTGCCTTTCTCTCCTGTCCTGTCTGACTGGTGTGTAGGACCTACAGAATGCTGCGATTCTAGTTCTGGCCAACAAGCAGGACATGAAGGACTCTATGACAGTGGCAGAGATCTCCCAGTGCCTTACCCTCAGCTCCATCACAGCCCACTCCTGGCATGTACAGGCCTGCTGTGCCCTCACAGGGGAGGGGTGAGTACACTGCATAACTACAGACACGCCTGGGCCTCCTCCGTGTGTGTGTGTGTTATAACATTCCCATAAATAACCTTAAGTCACTCAAACACAGTTTAATTTTCAAAACCATTTCCATCTCTTTCTCCTAACCTCCAGACTACCTGCCAGTCTGGACTGGATGAGGTCTCGTGTCCTGGCCAGTTAGAACTCCTTCCGTGGGCTCATCCCAATTGGAACCAGGACAGCTATCCTTTGATCCAACAAACACAACCTCTCAGACGTCACAGCCAAAGCCACAGTGCCCAGATCAGGATCTCCACTATCTGTAGTGACACTGCCCCTCTGAGCCCCAGGGGTGGCCCCAGTCCTGCCCTGTCACCCTCATGCCTTACCCAGCCCTTAGTGTGTATGCCAGGGCTGACCAGAGTCCAGGTCTGCCTCGGGATAGAGGAGGCCTGGAGGAACCTGGCATAACCTTAGCTAGACATGCCAGGGTGTGCCAGTGTGCATGTGCGTTAGCATCTATGTGTGGTGTGTGTGTGTGTGAGACTCCGTTCTAGAGGTCCACCATGTTTACATAAGAATCCCTACCTGTCAGACCTGACTCCATGAGGATGACACAATATGCCCCACATAAGCTGAAAAGGGACCTATCACAGTATTTAAGCCTCCTGTCCTCATGAACTCCACAGAGGTAGAATGGGAGGTTGCATTGGATTTCTTTAACATACAGATTTGTACCTCTGACCTTGAGGAAAACCACAGTACAACAGGTTAAGAGGCCAGACCTAATGGTGATCAGACTGGTGCTCAGCCTTTTAAGCTAACAATGCACAAATTACTTGAAGTATTTATATCAAATAAGAAAAAAGGGGTTTGCTTGACAGTGTAAAATAGTAGCATGCTTTCTGTAAAAAGCAAGATGACAAACAAGTATTGTCTGATTTTAAAACAGGTTAATCATGTATTTTTATATATATACAGTGGCTATGTATTTTACGGTACAAAATATTTTTTGTACAAATAAATGTTATTATTGATAACTGGTGACTGGGCTGCCTTTTCTGTAGTAGGGGAATTACACATGGAACAATTTGGGAACGCCTGAACCAATGATGGATATACTGAACAAAAATCTAAGTGCAGCATGCAACAATTTCAAAGGTTTTACTGAGTTACACTTCATAGAAGGAAATCAGTCAATTGAAATAAATATATTAGGATTTCACATGACTGGGCAGGGGTGCAGTGATGGGAGGGCATAGGCCCATCTACTTGGGAGCCAGGCCCAGTCAATCAGAATGAGTTTTTCCACACAAAGCGTTTTTTACAGTAAGAAATATTCCTCAGTAACCCCCCCCCCCCTCGGACGATCCCACAGGTGAAGAAGCCGGTTGTAGAGGTCCTGGACTGGTGTGGTTACACGTGGTCTGCAGTTGTTAGGCCGGTTGGATGTACTGCCATATTCTCTAAAATGATGTTGAAGGTGGCTAATGGTAGAGAAATGAACATTCAATTCTCTGGCAACAGGTCTGTTCAACATTTCTGCAGTCAGCATGTCAATTACACACTCCCTCACAACTTGAGACATCTGTGGCATTGTCGTGTAGCAAAACTGCACATTTTAGAGTGGCCTTTTATTGTCCTCAGCACAAGGTGCACCTGTATACTGATCAATCTGTTTAATCAGCTTCTTGACATGCCACACCTGTCAGGTGGATGGGTTATCCCAACAAATTTGTGAACAACACATTTCTGGGATCTTTTATTTCAGCTCATGAAAACATGGGACCAACACTTTACATGTTGTATTTTTGTTCCATATATATATATGGAACACCCATGTCTTGCTCCCATGCAGATTTTGTATTTGCCAAGGAAGGCAGATGAATGTTCTGTATTATGTCTGATTAGATGTTAATAGAGAGAAACTGCTTGCTTGTTTAGGGCTAAAGTGATTTCGGAA
The DNA here is from genome assembly GCF_013265735.2 of Oncorhynchus mykiss. Lineage (NCBI taxonomy): Eukaryota > Metazoa > Chordata > Actinopteri > Salmoniformes > Salmonidae > Oncorhynchus > Oncorhynchus mykiss. The sequence goes on along the minus strand of NC_048576.1, from coordinate 69,109,633 downwards.
TTGGGACCAGATTTTAATTTAACTCACATTTCTATGTACATTTCGTGGGGTTGCCGAGGTGCCTTATTGCTATTGTAAACGGGTTACTAACGTAATTAGAGCAGTAAAAATAAATGTTTTGTCATACCAGTTGTATATGGTCTGTTATAAACTGGGTGGTTCGGGCCCTGAATGCCGATTGGCTGGCCAATATACCACGGCTAAGGGCTGTTCTTACGCAACGGGGAGTGTCTGGACACAGCCCTTTTAGCCGTGGTATATTGGCCATGTATCACAAACCCCCAAGGTGCCTTATATTAGCTGGTTACCAACGTAATCAGAGCAGTAAAAATAAATGTTTTCTCATACCTGTGGTAAATGGTGCCACGGTTGTCAGTCAATCAGCAATCCAAGGTTTATATTCCGAACAGTTAACAGCTGCATTACACTTTATTTACTTGTCTTGATAACACCAGCCCCTCCACAGCTCGCGCATTAGCGGGTTCAAAATAGGGGGCATCCGGATTTGAACCGGAGACCTCTTGATCTGCAGTCAAATGCTCTACCACTGAGCTATACCCCCACTGTACTGTAGTAGCAAAATAAAAGCTAATTATCCTAAGGACTATGTTCATATATTAGAAAAACATTGTTTTATGCGGTAGTTTTTATTTTCGGCACAAAAAAAAATGTATTTCGCGGGTTAACGATGTTTTTCAAGACGTGTTCGTCTGTTAGGAGAGCGCACACTGTGCACTCGTTTCCTCCACTAGGAGGAGACAAATACATGTGTCTCTTGGGTGATTTCAGTACTGTACAGTACACTGTATTTTATATATGCTATCAAGGGAGAAACGAATGTTAGTGTTTCTTTGTATCTTTTTGTCAGTAACAACATCAGTCGGCTCTCATGCATGCCCAATGATATATTTTTTTTAATGAATATGCATGAACCCTAAACACATTAGATAAAAAGATGGGTTTGGTCACAGTGGTAAACCTCAGATAGTAAAACTCTAGTTCTGTGTGCATTTCATTCGTGCATTTGCCATAAAACAACAACAATAACCACTCACATAACACATTTCGAACAGTTTCAGTTTTATGGTGTGTATAGGGCAGGAATTGATGATGAGACAATTAAGGGTGCAGAATGTTGTTAAAACCATGACCATGGAAACCAAAAATGTGCGAAAAGGCCTGTTGGGAAGACAATGCAACAAACAAAAAACAGCTCTGCTCCCAGCCACTTGAAATGACATTGAGGTTTATTTGCATTACAACAAGGAGATTGCATTCCTCCGAATTTCAAAAGTAAATCTGGTGGTGATAGAAACGTGTACATTTGAAAATAAAGGAGAGCCGCACACTCTAGGAGCTTAGATGCAAAAAATGTAATATCCAACGTTTCGACAGCCAAGCTGTCTTCATCAGGCTGTCGAAACGCTGGATGTTCCATTTTTCCATCTGAGCTCCTAGAGTGTATTTCTCCTTTATTTTCTAGTGTTCCACTCCGCTCGCCAGCACCTCGCCTAAATAGTCGTGCGTTTCTTTTTCTTCTAGAAACGTGTAAATGACTAGAGAATGACTCTGACAATACAATGAATGACCTTCCATCAGGCATGTCTGCTACACTTCCTCAACAAGGGATTTTAAGGAATGGGTACCATTTTAACAGCTAGTTTCTCCTAAGTGAAGGATAATCCTATGGGTTATACCATGGACAATAAATATAGGCCTGATAGTATGGCGGCAACAATGTCTGACAGTAATAAACCTAACCCTTTTACAGTAACAGTTATGATCAGGTAACATGTTTTAGACTACCAGCTGATACTATGAGCTCCCATTGCTATTGTTTTTTTAAATTGTGTCTTGTATTTAAGATTGTCCACTGTGTGGTCCCCAAATACTTTAAGTAACTACTTCAACTTGGTCAGGGATAACCATAACTATTCCACTAGAAGGAGCAGTGGTGTAAAGTACTTAAGTACTACTTAAGTCGTTTTTTGTGGTATCTGTACTTTACTTTACTATTTCTATTTTTGATTACTTTTACTTTTACTTCACTACATTCCTAAAGAAAATTATGTACTTTTTACTCCATACATTTTCCCTGACACCCAAAAGTACTCGTTACATTTTGAAGCACAATTCACACACTTATGCTTAATTTGTAATGATGTCTTGAGTGTTGAAGTGTAAAAATGGCACCATGTGGTTTGCTTAATATAATAAATGATAATAATATAATTACTTTGTCTTTTACTCAAGTAGTATTTTACTGGGTGACTTTCACTTTTACTTGATTCATTTTCTATTAAGGTATCTTTACTTTTACTCTAGGATAACAATTGAGCACTTTTTCCACCCCTGAGAACCAACATTGATCCTTTCAGATTTAAGAGCGGTATGGGGAAAGAATCCTTTTTGGAATTGTTGGGTTTCTGACATGATTTGGAATAGTCTTCTAAAGAACTTGAAATTCATAAAACCTCCATGGTCCATATCAAGTTTTCTCACTTAAAATGGCTAAATAGTAGCATGTCTCGTAAGTGAGCCGTAAGACTACATTATGTGGGTGAGAAGAAAATGCTCCCATCTACTGGACAGGTTGTGGTACTACTAAAAAAGCACCACAGTAGAAGTAAACTTTCGAGATTAACTCTGGTATCCTTGATGATTTTCTTAAATTGTAGGTGGAGCCATATCCAGCTGGACCGCTCTTATGTATGTATTTTAAACATGTCTAATAAATGAAATTAATCAATCAGTCTTACAATATATATTTCTAATGGAAAAGGAATAGAGATAGACATACATTTAAACTGTAAACTGGTTAAAACTGACCATATGTGCATGTTTGTTTATAGATCTGTCTATGTCTAGGCTTCAACATCCCCATATTCTGTTTGTCTATGGCAGGGATGGGTAACTTTGATGGGGGTGGGGGCAAAGGGAAAGTAATACAAAAGTAACTGAAAGTTATCAGATTACGTTACAGAGTTTGGGTAATCCAAAACGTACGTTACTGACTACAATTTTGGACAGGTGACTAGTAACTGTAATGGATTACATTTAGAAAGTAACCTACCCAACAACCCTGTGTTCACTCATGACTGTGTGGCAGCGCACATCTCCATCTCAATCATCAAGTTTCCTGATGACAGAACAGTGGTAGGCCTAATTACCAACAACAACGAGACAGCCTACAGGGAGGTGTTGAGAGCTCTGGCGGTGTGGTGCCAGGATAATAACCTTTCTCTCGATGTCAACAATACAAAGGAGCTGATCGTGGACGACAGGAGACAGCAGAGAGAGCACGCCTCCATCCACATCGACGGGGCCACAGCGGAGAGGGTGAAAGCTTTAAGTTCTTTGGCGTGTGCATCACTGAGGACCTGAAATGGTCCCTTCACACCGATAGTGTGGTGAAGAAGGCGCAACAGCGTCTCTTCAACCTCAGGAAGCTGAATAAATTCAGCTTGGCCCCTAACACCCTCACAAACATCTACAGATGCAACATTGAGAGATCATTCTGTTCGAGCTGTATCATCGCCTGGTACAGTAACTGCACCGCCTGCAACCGCAGGGCTCTCCAGAGGGTGGTGCGGTCTGCCCAACGCATCATGGGGGGAACACTGCCTGCCCTCCAGGACATCTATAGCATCCAGTGTCACAGGAAGGCCAGGATGAGTATCAAGTACCTCAGCCACGGCCCGTCCACTACCATCTAAATGGCGAAGACAGTACAGGTGCATCAAAACTGGGACCGAGAGACTGATAAACAGCCTCTATCTCCAGGCCATCAGTTAAACAGTTATCACTAGCCGGCCTCCGCCCGGTACCTTGCCCTGAACCTTAGACACTGTCACTAGCCGGCTACCAACCGGTACTCTACCCTGCACCTGTACATAGAGTTGTTGAACACTGGTCACTTTAATAATGTTTACATACTGTCAATGGTGGAAAAAGTTCTCAATTCTCATACTTGAGTAAAAGTAAAGATACCTTAATAGAAAATGACTCAAGGTAAAGTGAATGTCACCCAGTAAAATACTACTTGAGTAAAAGTCTAAAAGTATTTAGTTTTAAATACACTTAAGTTTCAAAATTAAATGTAGTTGCTGAAATATACTTAAGTTTCAAAAGTAAAAATACAAATAATAAAACATTCCTTATATTAATTAAGCAAACCAGAAGGCACAATTTAAAAACATTTTCTTTACAGGTAGCCAGGGTCACACTCCAACATCCTTTAAAAACAAAGCATTTGTGTTTAGTGAGTCCACCAAATCAGAAGCAGTTGGGTTCACCAGGGACGTTCTCTTGATAAGTGTGAGAATTGGATAATTTTCTGTCCTGCTAAGCATTCAAAATGTTAGGATTACTTTTGGGTGTCAGGGAAAATGTATGGAGTTAAAAGTACATATTTTTCTTTAGGAATGTAGTGAAGTAAAAGTAAGAGTTGTCAAAAATATACATTGTAAAGTACAGATATGACAAAAAACTACTTAAGTAGTACTTTAAAGTATTTTTTACTTAAGTACTTCATACCACTGCATACTGTTTTACCCACTTTAAATGTATATACTGTATTTTAGTCATGGCTCATCCATTATAACAATCTCCACAGAGGAACTCTAGAGCTCTGTCAGAGTGACCATTGGGTTCTTGATCACCTCCCTGACCAAGGCCCTTCTCCCCCGGTTGTTCAGTTTGGCCGGGCGGCCAGGTCTAGGAAGAGTCTTGGTGGTTCCAAATGTCTTCCATTTAAGAAGGATGGAGGCCACTGTATTCTTGGGGACCTTTAATGCTGCAGAATTTTTTAAAATATCCTTCCCCATATCTGTTCTTTGACACAATCCTGTCTCGGAGCTCTACAAACAATTCCTCATGGCTTGGTTTTTGCTCTGACATGCACTGTCAACTGTGGGACCTTATATAGACAGGTGTGTGCCTTTCCAAATCATGTCCAATCAATTGAATTTACCACAGGTGGACTCCAATCAAGTTGTGGAAACATCTTAAGGATGATCAATGGAAACAGGATGCAGATGAGCTGCAGATGAGCTCAATTTCGAGTCTTATATCAAACGGTCTGAATACTTATGTAAATAAGTATACATTTGTAATAATTTCAACAAAAAAAAAAAAAAAATTCAATCATTGCACCCACACTGCTCGCGTGCGCCAACGAGCGTCTGAGTAGCCAGGTGTTAAAATAGAACTTAGTTCTATTTGTGACGCTCGACGCACTACAAGTCCTGTCTCTCCCATCTTCTCATTGGTTTTTAAGAATATATTTACCCACGTGGGTGATTGAAAGATGAGCTGAGGTCCACACTCCAGTCCAGTCGGTTGTGGTAATGCATCTTAAAGTTGGTTGCCCACCTCCATAAAAAGTCTAAAAAAGAAGAAGAAGCCTGAGGAGAGGAGAGATTACTAGAAAACAAACGTTTACCCTTTTATCTGTTGATTAATTGTCGGAGTAGAGGACCTTGTGCATTTCAGGTAAAATGCAACCTAATGTTTATATACCAAGACAAATTAGCTAGCAACAGCAAGCTAGCTAGCTAAATTGCCATAAATGTTTAATGCTTTTCAACCTGTCCCCGAATATAGTTGGTTCAGAGTTTGCTTTAATATTTCAACCTGCGTGTCCTGATTGCATCTGGTGTGGCGGGACAAAATCAACATGCGTGCGATGGCGCACACGGACACACTCGCGTATGCCATCTGGTCAGCATGTTAGGTCTCTGGGACTGAACACTTCCCTCTGCAACTGGATCCTGGACTTCCTGATGGGCCACCCCCAGATGGTGAAGGTAGGCAACAACACATCCGCCACATTGACCCTCAACATGGGTGCCCCTCAGGGGTGCGTGCTTGGCACCCTCCTGTACTCCCTGTTCACCCACGACTGCATGGCAGCGCATGACTACAACACCATCATCAAGTTTGCTGATGACACAGCGGTGGTAGGCCTGATCACCAATGACGATGAGATAGCCTATAGGGAGGAGGACAGAGACTTGGCAGTGCGGTGCCAGGACAACAACCTCTACCTCACCGTGGGCAAAACAAAGGTGCTTATCATGGACTACAGGAAACGTAGGGCCGGACACGCCCCCATTCACATTGACGGGGCTGTAGTGGAGCAGGTTGAGAGCTTCAAGTTCCTCTGTGTCCACATCGCTAACGACCTATCATGGTCCAAACACACCAACACAGTCGTAAAGAGGGCACAACAATTCCTCTTCCCCCTCAGGATGCTGAAAATATTTGGCGTGGGCCCTCTGATACTCAAAAAGTTCTAAAGATGCACCATTGAGAGCACCTTGACTGGCTGCATCGCCGCTTGGCATGGCAACTGCTCGGTATCGGACTGCAAAGCAATACAGAGGGTACATCGCTGGGGCTAAACTCCCTGCCATCCAGGACCTCTATACCAGGCGGTGTCAGAGGAAGGCCCTAAAAATGGTCAAAGACACCAGCCACCCAAGTCATAGACAGTTCTCTCTGCTGTCGCATGGCAAGCGGTACCAGAGGGCTATGTCTGGGACCAAAAGGCTCCTGAGCAACATCTACCCCCAAGCCACGAGACCGATAAATAGTTAACCAAATAGCTACCTGGACTATCTGCATTGACCATTTTTGCACCAACTCTTTTTGACTTTATGCACACACACTGAACTCTACCCACACACTCACATGTACTTACACTGACAATCCAAAACCCTGCACACACACACACACACACACACACACACACACACACACACACACACACACACACACACACACACACACACACACATACACACACACACACACACACACACACACACACACACACACACACACACACACACACACACACACACACTCACTCACTCACTCACTCACTCACTCACTCACTCACTCACTCACACACACACACATAACACGTACACACAGGCACACTGTCACCACACACACACACACATTTCCACACTCATCACATATGCTGCTGCTACTATCTATTATCTATCCTGTGGCCTAGTCACTTTACCTCTACAGTATATTTACATATCTAACTCAATTTCCTCATACCCTTGCACATCAACTTGGGTACATAGCCAAGCTATCATTGCTCATTTTGTATTTATTCCTCATGTTACTATTTTTTTCTATTATAATTTTGGTTTTGTTGATCGTATTCTGCATTGTTGGGAAGGGCACATAAGTAAGCATTTCACTGTTAGTCTACACCTGTTGTTTACGAAATAACATTCTCTTAGTTTAGATTTGATCTTATTTCGGGATTAGAAAAGTATTGGAGAGCCTTTACACACGAAGGAAAGAAAATGGTGGTTTGATTCCTTTAGAAAATTGGCACATTCAGTTCTTAAAACTGAAATTATTGTATGTAGAATTATAATAGGGAGAATAGTGTACAATAGTAGGCTATACCCTCGTCTATTGCTGCACTAACCATGGAACTGTGTGATGACACAGCCAACTATTGCACCATACGTCGGGTTCAAACTGTCACGGCTTTAGTCGGCGCTCAGCTCCATAACGATTTAATTAGCTTTAGCTTACTTGTCGTTTAATTAAAATATATTATCAACTGCCACTAACGATCTTCAGCAACAACCGCATGGCCGTGGCGGCGCTTACAGAGGAAGAAAATGTGGATAAACGAAAACAATGTAATGAAATGGAACGATAATGTAGGCTGTACCAACTGAATGTGTGTTGTTGAATGTGTGTTGTTATCAGGAATACTGACGGTCAGTACTGATAGTGTGTAATATTTATCATGATAGAAATAGGAGACAGAGAAAGTCGGGGTAGCCTATAATGAAGACATTCGAGAGAGTGCCCATCCCTGCGAGTTTCAAAACAATGCTGTACAATTTAAGTTCTGCATAACGGCACAGCATTTCAGAAACGTTACTGTGGGGAAGTTGATGTGTTGATATGCTCCAGTTTGCAGCCATATGACTGGTTCAACATTTGTCTCGCGATAATAAGGTCAAAAATTATCTAAAAGAAGTGTTGTTTATATTTACAATTCCCTTTTCCAAACGGATTACTCATTTACCTAGCTCTTATTAACAGCTCTTATCAAGTTGTAAATTACAGTGCATGAAGAATGGTGTTACTGTATTTCTACCAGGAAAAATACAGTACCGGTAGATGCTTTTTCCACTTGGAACCGCTAGGTTCTCTAGACCTTATTCATTGTTTCCTTCTGCGCAAAGACGGTGGAATTATTAGGGAATTAAGTCAAGGTCAGAGTCCGGATATCTATAGACACATTTCCACCACACCTTCATTTATTTCATCTCCACCCAAAACAAATAGCAGGTGAATAGCATGCTATTCTCAAGCTTAAATTCTAGGTCAGAATACATGTAGATAGAAAACTGCACAAAAAGGGAATTAAGCTCCATTAACTCGGGTCTGAATCGGGCCCATGTTTATGTTGGCCTTGCATACCCAGTTAGACACCATTCACTATTCATCAACCCACCATTGATAATAACTATTAGACCTGTGATTGATATGTATCAAAGAAAATGAGGGGGCACCCGGATTTGAACCAGGGACCTCTTGATCTGCAGTCAAATGCTCTACCACTGAGCTATACCCCCTGATAGAAAGCCCTGTCACTAGAGGTATTCTAGTCAATGTTCTAAGTGTTTAATAGGTTAGAGCTACTAGAACATTGCTCCACGCCCTGTAACTATAAAGTGTATGTTTTCTTTTATTTGTTTTTAACCTTTATTTAACTAGGCAAGTCAGTTAAGAACAAATTCTTATTTACAAGGACGGCCTACCTCGGCCAAACCCTAACCCGGACGACGCTGGGTCACTTGTGCGCCGCCCTACGGGACTACCAATCACGACCGATTGTGAAGCAGTGCTTTAGACCACTGTGTGTGTGTGTGTGTGTGTGTGCAGGGTTGGGTAGGTTACTTTCTAAATGTAATCTGTTAGTTACTAGTTACCTTTCCAAAAGGGTCAATTGTACGCCGCCCTACGGGTCTCCCAATCACGGCCGGTTGTGATACAGCCTGGAATCGAACCAGGGTCTGTAGTGACGCCTCCAGCACAGAGATGCAGTGCCTTAGAACACTGTGTGTGTGTGTGTGTGTGTGTGTGTGTGTGTGTGCAGGGTTGGGTAGGTTACTTTCTAAATGTAATCTGTTAGTTACTAGTTACCTTTCAAAAATTGTAATCAGTAACGTAACTTTTGGATTACCTACATTTTGTAAAGTAATCTGATTACTGTGTGTGTGTGTGTGTGTGTATGTGTGTGTGTGTGTGTGTGTGTGTGTGTGCAGGGTTGGGTAGGTTACTTTCTAAATGTAATCTGTTAGTTACTGTTAGTTATACCTGTCCAAAATTGTAATCAGTAACGTAATTTCTGGATTACCCACATTTTGTAATGTAATCTGATTACTTTCAGAAACACACACACACCGCATCCAGAACACAGAGCCAATATTTACCCAGCCGTCTGCACAACACAGGAGGATCAGATGTACAGACACAGAGGAACAGAAAAATGGAGAGAGAGAGACAGGGTGACAGGGAGAGGGCTACTAAAAAAAGAGTGAATGAGGAAGATGGAGAGAGAGAGCTGTGTTAAATGAGAGGGAAAGAGTACAGAACTGAGTGGGTGTTTGTAATACAGGAGAGGAGTTGAATATGATAAATATTTTGGGTTGAAGTGAATGACACTGGAACAGCAGAATATTATTCTGAAGTTTGTATTTTTACATCCAGATCCAGCATGTCATTGACCTCTTTGAATCTGACTGACTCGTGGAAAAGGCTGAATGACCCGCAGCATAATGTGAGTCACTTACAATTCAAGTATCTCCCTCTATTTCTGGTGTAATTCCCCAGATGACCAGTAGAGACCAGTGTAAGCAAATAAAATTGTGGGAGTTTATTCAGAACATGCTCGTAGAAATCTGTTTACAGTAAAACCGAGATTTATCTTTTCATTGTGCAAGAGAATAGTCAGCTCTATTGTAACATTCCAATGTTCAATGACATTCTGAGTATCATGCCCTACTCAATATGTCCCTAGCCCTAGTATGTAGGCTACATTTTCCAGCAGTGAATCTTGAAAAGTCTCAACTGTCATTTCCTCACCAGCGTTCTCTAGCCTGATTTTTCAAAGTGGAACTGATTTTAATGGAACAGCTGAGAGAGAAGCAGAGTGATGGTGGAGACGACCACACAGTGTGTGTAAAGGAAAGCGTATTTGAGCAGTATAACAGGCAGAGCTGCTGTCGCATGTGCCTGGAAATTAAACCATAGCCAAACAAAACCAGACATGCCCCTTTTTCATATGACCCACAGAACGTATGCTAAGTACTCAGACAATATGTTTGTTTTGTATTGACCAGATAAACGTTCATAGCAGTGGACAGTACCTGTATATGTCATTGTGGTAATTGTCTGTTATGGTGGCTGTATGGTTAGAAGCACTGTTAACCGCTTGTTCTTCACTGCAGTTTATAACCAGTTTATAACCAGAAGGTCAATAGACAGATTCCGGGAAGAGATTGTACTGTTTTTACTGCATTCATTTAATTCTCGGCAGCAGCCATGTCTGAACACAAAGGCACTATATCACTGTCCAAGGCAAGGAGATGGCATGGCATCTACTATTGAGTTCCCTCAGAGATAAGAGAGAGGGCCCCACTGTGATTCCAGACGATTTCACTAGAATCCAAGTCCAAATATGGAAGGAGAGAGACAGAGAGTGGGGCACATCAAAGCAAAGAGGATGAGAACATGAGAGAGGCAGGACATGCCGGGAGAGAGAGCACTTTCATCTCCTCAGCTGCTATGCCTGATCATCCCTCTGTCTTTGTCATCGCCATGGCAACAGAAGAACAGCATTGAGAGGGTGCTGTAGAGGGAGAGAGAGTGTGTAAGTGGAGAGAGCACGCGAGGGAGGGAGAGGAGAGGGAGCTACAGGGTGACTGGGACCAGGAGAAACTCCGTGGCTGAAAGAGAAGAGAGGGAGAAGAAGGAAGAGAGAGTGAAGAGAGAGCTGTGTGTTTTTGTTGTTGCTGAACAACATGTGTCTCAGTGTGCTGCTGCTCATCTTTCTCTCCCAGGCAGAGTTGGGGAGAGTTTGGGCTCAGCAACAAACAGGTAAGCTTTTCTTTCTCCCCTACCTCTCCTGTGTTTTCCATCCTGACTCTCTTGTCTCAGTGTACTTCCTCACCTTTTTTCACCTGTTGTCTCCTCCCTCCTTCTCTCCTCATTTCCCCCATGCATCACTCTCTTCATACCACTGGAAGTTGGTGGCACCTAAATTGGGGAGGATGGGCTTGTGGTAGTGGCTAGAGCAGAGTTAGTGGAATGGTATCAAATAGATCAAACACATGGTTTCCATGTTTGATGCCATTCCATTCGCTACGTTCCAGCCATTACTATGAGCCGTCCTCCCATCAGCAGCCCCCATTGCTTCACACAGCCTCTCTTCAGGTCGCTCGGGTGTTGTTCTTTCTGCCGTACAAAAAACCACCTCATCCAGGCGCTTCTCTCCCTTTTTTAAATCCCAGAATCCTCTTTTATTTACATAACATATTCCATTTACATCTGTCCATCTCTCTTTCCCCTTCATGACTCTCCCACGTCCATCCTAAGATGTCACAACAACTTATGATCACATGGAATAATAGCAACTTTTGTATTTAACATGAAAGAAAAGCTGTAAGCGTTATGGCATTCTTTTTTATTTGGTGTTTCATGGCTTCCATAACCTACGTACAGATGTCTTTGAAGACACTGTTTTTCACTAATTGACTTATATAAGGGAAATGGTACAGGTTCGTGATTGTGTTTGGAAACGGGCATACCCTTATACTCTTTGTTTGTGCAGAAAAGTTAGTTCCTAGTTTGCAATGAAAGTGTGACCATAAAAAAACACCATGGTCCAGAAACGTGCAAATGACTCAGAATAACAACCCACAAAACAGCTTCTGCCTAACATTAGATTTGGACGTGTTTCTCCCTGCCACTCTGCTAGCCTAAAAGTCAGACGGTCCAGGGAGGGAAAGGAGAGGTGAACAGACAGAGAGAGAAAAACTGTTGGGGAATGTAGGCAAAAAAAGTGGTAGCTTGATGAATCGTGTGTGTTTTCTTTTTATCCTTTATTTATCCAGGTCTTTCTCACTGAGATAAAATCTATTTTTCAAAAGACACCTGGTCCAACAGCAGCAGGGGGAAAAAAGTTTCAGACACAACATTGAACAAAACTATAGACACCGATACAGTACAACAATGACATATTACATGTGTGTCTGTATGTATGTGTGTTGAAAGTGTATGCATTTCTGTGTGCTTGGGGTGTGACAGGAATGCCTGTGGACCGATGGAGGGGGATGAATTGCGATGTGTTTCTCCTCCTAGCCATATAAAGCCTTTTATCACAGATTGAGTAATTCGATTTGTCTCCACCACTGTCCCACCACTGCACTCCTCTTTCTATGATCTCCTCACTTTTCAATAAATCCTGTAACCCTTATTAGCCAAATCTCTGCTCCCAATTCCTATTTGATTTCACTAGTACTCTTCGCTGACTGTCTTCCTCTCGTGACCTTTGTTTTGCTCCAAAATCCCTTGAGGAAAGGCAGATGCATCCCATTCTCCTGCCCTGATACTATCTACCACTTTCAAAACAACAACAGCTCTTCACTGAGCTAAATTAATTGCTTTTTGTGTTTATCTTACACAGCATAAAATGAGATGATTTTATTTTTTACATGCAGTGTAAAAAAAAAGAAGCTGTTTGAAATAGGATCAAGTGGAGCTACCCCTCGAGAGCTTTCTGCAGCATCTAAACCAGATTAGGAAAACACAGTTTGAGGGATGAAAATGAATTGTGAGGCAGCTGACCTCAGAGCTTGGCTCTCTGTTCTTTGTCCTGTTGAGAATTTCACTTAACAAATGACTTGTGTCTGGTCCAGCCATACTGGGGCCAAGCCTGAACAGAAACAAAATGGAATGGATAAATCTGGATATACTAAATATCTGTGTGGCTGACATCCATAGATGTGATTTCACTGTCGTGGAGATTTTGATCTGCAACAGCAAGGGTCATTGTGACATCGATAAAGACACTTCTGGCAAGTTTCAAGAGAACAGAAGGATCCGTGAAGTAGGGATAGAGGAGCAGGGAGGGAGACAAAGATCCTATTCATTATCTCCAGCACCATGCCAGTGTCTACATACGTGTTCACGTCACGTTTCTATGATCTGTGGTCAAAAAGAGAAGAAGAAACGTCCTGAAATAATGGTTATCTGTGACATCACAGAGTAGGATTAAACGAAACAAATTAAAACAGTGATTTTCAAAACCTTGTTTCTAGTCAGAAGGGGGGGTATTTTATTGCTCCCCATGTCACTGTGTTTCTTAAGTGTTTTAAATGTAATGGTGTCATCGGCTAGAACATTATAACTTTATATATTTTTTCTACAAAGCATAGAAATGCTCCATTTTCGCGTATGTAGAAATATTGTGCTGGAAATAATGAAAATGAGGTTGAAAAGTGGTAGAATTGCCCTTTAACGATTTTTTGGCAGAGTTAAAGAAAGTGATTTTCTGGATGATGAGGTGTGATGTTGGCATTGGGGAATAAGACATGGTTCAGCACTGATCTTCATTGAGATGCCTGACTTAGTTCGTTATGGGCTTTGTCTTATCGTACAATGAAAAACAGAATTAATTCCTTTACCTCATCCACTGAGAGATTGGGTTTCACCATAACAAAGGAAGTATGAGGTCATCACTGCTCTCTTGTTTTCATAGAAGAGATCTTGGTGTTTTTTCAAAATGTAAAATCTCTTGTTTCAGCATAACACCTGCTACCTTATAAGCTTTATCATATATACGTTTTCGGGTATTATGCCACCCACCAAGTCTTATTTGACTGATATGAGTAATGTGTTCAAGTTATAACGTGAGGACAATTTGCTTGATGCAAGTTTTTCAGACTCTTCAACAGTCACTTTCTGTTGGCATTCTGGATGGTGGTTGTTCCTCTTGTGGTTCTGACCCTACAATTACCACTGCAGCTGTAGTGAGTGAGTGTGTGTGCATGCAGTATGTGTCAGTGTAAAGCAGGGATGGGCAACTGTTGGCCTGCAGGCCCTTTTTGTAGGCCTGCGGACCAAAAAAAAAAGTATATATATATTTTTTTTTAGGAACTCAGTTGGATCTCAACTTAATGTTCAGAGTTAGAATAATAGAATACACAAAGTGCAAAACTGATACTTTTTCTCTCCGCTTCATGGGAATTAGTTATCACATTTGAATTAGGTATAAAATTGCAGGCAATGCCATGACCTGGTCACAAAGCCTAATAATCAACGTACATTTCAATAATCCATAAGAATGTCTGAAGAAACATATTTAGCAATATATTTGCCATATTAGGTCAAAAGTTCACTTTTTAATTCAGGTATCAATGATCATTTGCTGTGGGTTTTGTAGTTTCAAGCTTTTATTGTCACGTGCACGTGCACAGTGAAATGCCTTTCTTGGAAGCTATTTCCTAATGCAGTAACCAATATCAATGTAGTGCTATAAAATAAAGTAGAACAAAAACACACAGGAAATAGAAACAAGAACACTGAAAAGTAAGTATGCTATACACAGGGTCAGTGTCTATATCATATTTACAATGTGCAGGGATACAAGAGTGATAGAGGCAGATATGTCTAGGAGTAAGGTGACCAGGCATCAGGATATATGATAACAGAGTGTCAGTGTGCGTGTTATGTGTGTGTGAGCAAATTAAGTGCATGTGCTAGAATGTCAGTGGGAGTGAGTGTGTAGAGTTCAGTGAGTGTGCATAGAGTCAGTGCAAAAATAAAAAAAAAGAAGGCAGTCATATTCATATGATCGGCCACATTGAGTTGATCTGTGGAATTAGTGCGGCATCCGGCTGATCCTGGGCCAGCCCTGGCAGTTGCTCCCATGCAGGAAAGGGTGTGCCCTCTCACCCCCGGTCTGACTGACCACTCACAGAAACCGGCCTGGAAATATGGGCTGAGTGGTTTCTTAGCATCAGGGTTATTTTGGTGCTCAGGCCAGAAGACTGTTTGACTGTCTATCGGCCTATGAGTTGTAGTTTTAACTTGACCATGTTGAGAGAGGGTGTGGTATAGTTTTTCTGCAGACCTGACCTCTGTTTTAGACAATTCAAATCAAATGAAAGGAAAGCCTGAGGTCTGTGACTAAGTGACAGTTGCCTGTGTTTCAGCAGGCCAGACACTCAGTGTGGGCCTTATATTATAACAGAGGAGGTGTTTATTCTCACTTGTCATATCCCATTTCTCCTCTGTCATCAGGCATTCTAATACATCAGTGGTTGAGAGGTCGCTTTCAACATAGTTGGGCTTTCAACATACCTTTCAAACTTGTAATAGTAGAAGGCACCAAATTGGGTAGTGCATCTACAGTTTTCGTCTTGTCATGTCAGTCATCGCAGACGTTAGAAAGATATTTATAACTTGTCTGAAATGTCCAGATCAACTAGCCCATTTTAGCTCCAAAAAATGTAGGTCGATTTTTTTTGCCCATTGATTTTGTTGTAATGTTTGAGGCACTCACTCTTGTCGTGATGTGTGTTTTATCCTATATTTTAATTTAATTTATTTTTAATTTTTAATCCCAGCCCCCATCACCGCAGGAGGCCTTTTGTAAATAAGAATTTGTTCTTAACTGACTTGCCTAGTTAAATAAATAAAAAAGTAAAAAATTAACTCAGATATCACATGAACACTCAACAGGATGTTCGCCAATGATGGAAGGGGGGCCAGAGTGAAAAAGTTTAGGAGCCACTGCAACACATGATTTATTACCCCCGCCTGCTGGTTTTAAAAACAGACATTCTAGAACACTATAGTCACACATGCCTGATTCTTCAACTGGCTCTGTATGTTCTCTCTCTCTCCCATCTGGGGAGATGACCCTGGATTGTAGAACTGTGTTGGAACTGTGTTCACAAGAGAATTGGATGTTGTAGCCATAGAAATAGAATGGTCCTATATGTTTTACATCACCAATCATACCACACCTCATTCCCCCAGAAACACGCTGCAGTGCTGGCACACGCATATGTCTATGGGGAAAACGTGACACCAAAGATCCAATTGGACTTTTGATATTTTCTTTTGCAGAGATGGTTCCCATACTTTTCCTCAAAAAGAAGAGCAAGGATACAAAACAATCTAGGACCAAATCTCCCTTGTGACACTACCCACTATCACAGGCCTCTCACACTCTTTTAGCATTTTAATTGCCCTTAAATTGCCCTTAAGTCCCCTCCATTTCCTTCACAGCCCTCTATATACTCCTTATCTCGCCTCTTGAAGTATTTCATTGTTCTCCCCCTGCTCTGGGTATAATAGTCTGTAGAGTTATGCCGTATAATTACTAGCCTTGGTGCTAGTCTGTTTGTTTCTGCTCGCTTGCCAAGCAGGCAGTAGGTAGCCTGCCTGTTAAGAGTGTTGGGACAGTTACTGAAAGGTCGCTGGTTCGAATACCCGAGCTGACTTCCTGAAAAATCTGCCCATGTGCCCATGAGCAAGGCACATAGACCCGAATTACTCCTGTAAGCGCCACTGGATAAGAGTGTCTGCTAAATTAATATACATGTAAACACCTTTTGGAATTGTCATGCCAAACATATGTTTGTCTTGACAATGGAGGAGGCAGAAGCACAAACAGATCTGGGACCAGGCTATAAGAATGCATAGGAATTTAACTTACAGTGGTTTATAGGATCTATATCAGTTATGGGTAAGAGCCTTTAGCACAATCGCATCCAGTTGGACAGTGTAGTACATGCTTTCAAGATAGGGGTCATTATGTTTTAGTGATATAAAGAATATATATGACTGAACATTTCCTTTGAAATAGACCTCGGCTAGAGCCAATAAAAGCATACCATGTAAGAATCTCAAACGATAACGTCGACAAAATAAGACATTTACGATTTACAAATAGGATGGAGTGATAAACCCCTGATCGCCTGAGTCTATTTGAGATGAGGGGCATTAGAGGAACCTTAGCTGCACTTAAACCCTCTTCACTCCCTTCTCTCAGTAATCATCCTACTAGCAGGACAGAACACATGCAAAACCGTCTGGATGGACGAGTGACTCTTTACCACAAACAGTCCTTTAAATCAAATCAAGTTATATTTGTGACATACACATGGTTAGCAGATGTTAATGCGAGTGTAGCGAAATGCTTGTGCTTCTAGTTCCGACAATGCAGTAATAACCAACGAGTAATCTAACCTAACAATTCCACAACTACTACCTTATACACACAAGTGTAAAGGGATAAAGAATATGTATATAAAGATATATGAATGAGTGATGATACAGAACGGCATAGGCAAGATGCAGTAGATGGTATCGAGTACAGTATATACATATGAGATGAGTAATGTAGGGTATGTAAACAAAGTGGCATAGTTTAAAGTGGCTAGTGATACATGTATTACATAAAGATGCTGTAGATGGTATCGAGTACAGTATATACATATGAGATGAGTAAAGTAGGGTATGTAAACATTATATTAAGTGGCATTGTTTAAAGTGGCTAGTGATACATTTTTTACATCAATTTCCATTATTAAAGTGGCTGGATTTGAGTCAGTATGTTGGCAGCAGCCACTCAATGTTAGTGGTGGCTGTTTAACAGTCTGATGGCCCTGAGATAGAAGCTGTTTTTCAGTCTCTCGGTTCCTGCTTTGATGCACCTGTACTGACCTCGCCTTCTGGATGATAGCGGGGTGAACAGGCAGTGGCTCGGGTGGTTGTTGTCCTTGATGATCTTTATGGCCTTCCTGTGACATCGGGTGGTGTAGGTGTCCTGGAGGGCAGGTAGTTTGCCCCCGGTGATGCGTTGTGCAGACCTCACTACCCTCTGGAGAGCCATACGGTTGTGGGCGGAGCAGTTGCCGTACCAGGCGGTGATACAGCCCGACAGGATGCTCTCGATTGTGCATCTGTAGAAGTTTGCCCTCCTGCCCTCTTATCAGAATCCTCTAGACAGGCAGGCTCCTCTTGTTGGCTTGGTGATAAGCCAGTGATTTAAGTACCGATGGCCTTGAGAGTTTTACTCTAGACCACTGAACTGATCAGAGCTGGCCAACTACAGCCCTGCTCCCTCCACACCCCTCCCTTCCAAAACATGACCACTCATTGCAATGCAGACCATCACAGATAGAATAAAGCTATACATATTGTGGCAATGCATTGCTGTTGCTATGTTTTACATACCATAAGAGGCACCTTATAACAATGACCACCTTGTATTTTATGCAGTCTGTTTTCCAACCTCCATCTCCATACTCAGCAGTCATGTTTCATTGATGCTGTAATGAAACAAAAGATGGCACATCAAGAAGAAATATCGTATTCGGAGTGCGTGCAAATACCAGACAAAATGAGCCCTGACAAATATGGGTGGTGCCAGTATGGTCAACACATTGCTAGTAATACTCATCCTGTGGCTGTGGTTTGATGAGGGCTTTGGATAGAATATCACTAATCGCTGGTGAAGTGATCACTTAGAACCACATTTTGAGGTGTTGTGAATGAATGCACTTTCATGGTTTGAGCAGCTGGCCTGTGTTTTTCCCCCAGTCTACAAATTTTAGTGTGTGAGGTATGCCAACTTAACCGATAGGTTATATCACCAACACCTACTTTATGTCTCCTACCCACCCACACAAACACTTGTGGCCACCATAGAATCAGATCATTGCCAACACACATTCCACTTGCAGGTTATTTCAGTGTTTGGTTTAGCGTTCTATTTATGTACTAAACATAGGCTTCTTTTCGGATTTGTCAGAGACAAGCCACACGGACACAAACTGCTGGCTAGTGTTTGTCAAGCACCAGATTATTCACTTAGGGTTAACTATACCTAAACGTTCTGAACAGTTTAAATGAATGAAGTGATTTGACTCAGAAAAGGGCAGTTTATATGAAATGAACACCTGTTTGTGCCAGCCAGGGTTGATTCCACCCAGTCGGTGCAACAACAAAATCGGGTACCAAAAATTGCCATGTTCTGAGTTGGAGTTCTATCACACACGGTATACGATTACAACAAACATCTCTTTCTTTCGCTGATCTAGTAAGAAAATTCAAACGTGACCAGACTGCAGACTGTGTTACCCAAGTCAGTTTGATCTGCTCAACAAGTTATTTTCAGAGAGAATTTGCAGCAGCCGTGCTGACCACGGCATGTTCATGGTGATTTCACCGGGAAGAGTGAGATTCACAGATGGAATCTCATTGCTTTTTTGTTTGCCATATGCCTACCGATATTCGAAAACGTCCTTTCGTCTACTGAAAGCAAGAGACAAAACAGTAAATGTATACAGTACAGGAAGGTTCCCAAATGTAGGGTTAGAAGAGACACTCCATTTGAAAAAACAACAACACGTGTGGTAACGTTCATATAGTAAATGTGACGTCATGAACACACTCCCTCTTTCAGAGTCAGACGAAAAATTCCTAAAAGTTGCGCAACATTGAAGCTGTCTGAATCAGGAAAGCAAGTTCATCAGTTAAAAACTCATCATGTAATGACGTTGACAATAAGTGAGATTGTCAACGTTGGCTGGTGTGTTTATGGGTATAGTCAATATCTCCCTATCCCAGTCTGCTATCCCCACATGCTTCAAGATGGCCACCATTGTTCCTGTACCCAAGAAGGCAAAGGTAACTGAATTTAATGGCTATCGCCCCGTACCTGCCACCCTAGACCAACTTCAATTTGCTTACCGCCCCAGTAGATCCACAGACGATACAATCGCCATCACTCTGCACACTGCCCTATCCCATTTGGACAAGAGGAATACCTATGTCAGAATGCTGTTCATAGACTATAGCTCAGCATTCAACACCATAGTACCCTCCAAACTCATCATTAAGCTTGAGTCCCTGGGTCTGATCCTCAACACTGGGCCCCACAAGGGTGCATGCTCATCCCCCTCCTGTACTCCCTGTTCACCCATGACTGCATGGCCAGGCACGCCTCCAACTCAATCATCAAGTTTGCAGACAACACAACACAGTAGTAGACTTGATACCAACAATGACGAGACAACCTACAGGGAGGAGGTGAGGGCTCTGTGAATGTGGTGCCTGGAAAACAACCTCTCACTCAACGTCAACAAAACAAAGGAAACAGCAGAGGGTGCACCCCCCCCTATCTACACCGACAGGACCGCAGTGGAGAAGGTGGAAAGCTTCAAGTTCCTTGGTGTACACATCACTGACAAACTTAAATGGACCACCCACACAAACAGTGTGGTGATGAAGGCACAACAGAGCCTCTTCAACCTCAGGAGGCTAAAGAAATAGTCTTGTCACCTAAAACGCTCACAAACTTTTACACATGCACAGCTGAAAGCATCCTGTCGAGCTGTATCACCAACTGGTACGGCAACTGCTACGCCCACAACCGTAAGGCTCTCCAGAGGGTAGTGAGGTCTGCCCATTGCATTACCGGGGGCAAACTACCTGGCCTCCAGAACACCTACAGCACCCGATCTCACAGTAAGGCCGAAAAGATCATCAAGGACATCAACCACCTGAGCTTCACCCCGCTATCATCCAGAAGGCGAGGTCAGTACAGGTGCATCAAAGCTTGGACCGAGAGATTGAAAAACAGCTTCTATCTCAAGGCCATCAGACTGTTAAACAGACATCACTAACACATTAGAGGCTGCTGCCTATAGGCATAGACTAGAAATCACTGGCCACTTTAAGGAATGGAACACTAGTCACTTGATAATGTTTACATATCTGGCATTACTCATTTCATATGTATATACTGTATTCTATACTATTATACGGTATCTTAGTCACTTAATGTTTACATATCTGGCATTACTCATCTCATACTGTTTTCTATAATATTCTACGGTATATCATTCACTTAATAATGTTTATATATATCTGGCATTACTTATCTCATACTGTTTTCTATACTATTCTACGGTATCTTAGTCCGGTCCGCTCTGACACTGCTCGCCCATATGTATATAGTCTTAATTCATTCCTACTTAGAGTTGTGTGTATTGGGTATATGTTGTGTAATTTGTTAGATATTACTTGTTAGATATTACTGCACTGTCGGAGCTAGAAGCACAAGCATTTCGCTACACCAGCTATAACATCTGCTAATCACGTGTATGTGACCAATACAACTGGATTTGATTTGATTTTATGACAATACACAAACTAGTCCAATGCAGATAACAAAAAAGAAAAATGGTTAATATTCAAAGTTGACTTAACCTCATGTGTTATCTTCTGAAGGCTGAGGGATGGGTCTAGAGAAATGTAACCACTCTCAAATTCATAGTCAGAGCTATAGATGCAACTGTTTGGCCATAATGACCATCGTTATGTTTGGAGGAAAAAGGGGGAGGCTTGCAAGCCGAAGAACACCCATCCCAACCATGAAGCACGGGGGTGGCAGAATTGTGTTGTGGGGGTGCTTTGCTGCAGGAGGGACTGGTGCACTTCACAAAATAAATGACATCATGAGGGAGGAACATTTTGTGGATATATTGAAGCAACATCTCCAGACATCAGCCAGGAAGTTAAAGCTTGGTCACAAATGGGTCTTCCAAATGGACAATGACACAAAATGGCTTAAGGACAACAAAGTCAAGGTATTGGTCAAGGTATTGGAGTGGCTATCACAATTCCCTGACCTCAATTCTATAGAACATTTGTGGGCAGAATTGAAAAAGTGTGTGCGAGCAAGGAGGCGTACTAACCTGACTCTGTTACACCAGCTCTGTCAGGAGGAATGGGCCAAAATTCACCCAACTTATTGTGGGAAGCTTGTGGAAGGCTTCCTGAAATGTTTGACCCAAGTTAAACCATTTAAAGGCAATGCTACCAAATACTAATTGAGTGTATGTAAAGTTCTGACCCACTGGGAATATGATGAAAGAAAAAAAAGCTGAAATAAACAATTCTCTCTACTATTATTCTGACATTTCACATTCGTGAAATAAAGTGGTGACCCTAACTGACCTAAGACAGGCAATTCTTTTTAGGATTAAACATCAGGAATTGTGAAAAACTGAGTTTGGCTAAGGTGTATGTAAACTTTGGACTTCAACTGTATATTTTAGTATTTTGATCATTTGTGCAATTAATACAATCCCTCAAAAATGTGCGTGTCAGCAGTCAAGTTTTGAAAATAAAGCTTGATGTACAACTTTATCTCGCAACTGTATTCTATACAGAAACGGACACATTAAAAAAATCTAACGCATGGACAATGTTCTGTGCACATAAAACACAACACTGCTGACGTAATAAACGAGAAGGCTTGGATGTTGCAACCAATGCTAGCTAGCATCTGTATGACACTGGATGGCGACACGCCAGCAGAACTAACAATGGAATGTAGCTAGCATCTCCAGCACCACACATAGACAACATCTCCAGCACCACTCATGTAAAACACCTCCTGACTTAGATAGATGAACTGGCAACTAACCATCTCAATAACTCACAAGCAATTGCCATGCGATAAACAAACAAATAACAAAAATGACAGCAACAGATCATGACCAGACTGCACTGAGAAATGTCCCAAACCGAACAAAACACTTTCTGCTTTCAGCCCCCTACTCAAAATGTCCAGAGGGGGGCTCTACATCACAACGTGCAATCAAAACCTGAATGAGGCTACGGCCACACATGGACAATTGAAAACGGATGAAATCGTATATGCATTCTTGTTGAATCGGTAATTTCTGTCATTTCCAAACACAAAATCTCTATGTGGCTCCGACCTGAGAAGCAGAATAACCAGATGCATTGTGGCCTCAAGCAGAGTGATGTCCCCACATGTGTTATCTGATAACCACGGAGGTCCTCAGAGATTGGTCCCTCCTAATCCCAGATGATTTCAAATCCACATTGAGTTATTTGTTTGGATAATGTTTTATCAGAATGTTGTGGAACATATGCTGTGTTGTAAGTAGCTTTGGGAACTGCTCACAACTTTGGATCCAAGAGACAGAACATTGCAGTCCGTGGGATATGCAAGACAAGGAGAGGAGGAGGAGGAGGAGAGAAAAGCAAAGCGGCAGACAAACAAGAAATCCTCAAGGCCTTTCTAGTTTGTTGTATTGTGATTAGACTGTGGTCCAGCCAACACACGTCTTACGTGTGTGTGTGTGTGTGTGTGTGTGTGTGTGTGTGTGTGTGTGTGTGTGTGTGTGTGTGCGCGAGTGCATGCATGGGTGCGTGCAGGTGCAGTTGTAGGAAAAAAGGAGTTCAAAAGTTGAAATGCATGCCAGCATTCCCTCATGGCCAGAGATATGTTAATGCTATGTTCACTTTCAGCCCACAACATCCAAACCATTGCATTGAGTAATACACACTCGGTTCAGGATTATGCAGTAACCAAAAGCCAGGGTTGGGGAGTAGTGAACTACATGTAGTTCAACTAGTAATTTAACTACATTTTGCATTAGCTTTGTGATAGTTTAGCAATATTCTAATCTTGGTAGTGTTTTCAGAAGAGAATGACTTTTGTTTTGCCATGGGTGTAGCTACCTACTGAAGTTTTTTTGCAAAAAGAAAATATGGGTGATGTAGGCAAGAATTTCCTTTCTTTTTCAGCATAAGACCTGCCTAATTCTCACTTTAAACTGATTTGTGTTTAATGGGCTAAATAATACATTCTGTTAACATCTGACTCCAGAGTGTTCTGTTCTTCCAATTTGTAGTCCATGACATTTCATTTAGATTTAGATATGATAATTTAGTAGTTTTGATGTAGTGAACTACTTTTTCAAAGTAACTTTAGTTAAGTCAACTATATTTTTCTTAAGGCTAGCTTTAGTGGAGCTTAACTTCCACCCGTGAGAAGTAACTTGAAGTAGCTTCCCTAACTCTGCCTAAAGCAGATGCTTGATTTGTTTATAATGTGACCGAGTGGGTTCTGACATGCACCTTCTGATTGACACTGACTTGATCTGTGTCACTGACTCACTGTGTTTTGGACAGCGATGCGGTATCATGTGAATGGACAGCAGCATGATGAGAGGCCATCACACAGGACCCCCAGAGAACCGTGGCTGGGTGACGCCAGGGTGGCCAGGGAAGTACTGGGAGGAGGACTGACCATCGACACCCTACCAGACAACATGACACACTTAGTGGTGAGTGGCGCTGGGGAAGTTGTCCAACAACACACTAGTGTGGACAAGATGTGTACGTACAGTATGTCAATGCGAGATTCACTTGGTCCGGTTGTGGTGGTAGAATACTGCTCCCTGCTGGCCTTATATAAAACAAATCAATGTTGAAACGCATTAGACCGCAGAGGGTATATTGAAAAGAGTTGAACAATGTAGATCCAATCAAATTGCAGTCAATCAGTTCAACCTTGCTGCTGAAATGTACAGTCCAAGACATTCTTGGATATCCTAAGGTTTCTAAAAGTGTATCCGCTTAACTTATTTAGTATGCACCCTGCATTCTTCATATTTAGTATCCCTCTCTTTTGATACTACTATGTAATAAACTGGAGACTGGAACTCAATGTAGAATGTGTGTTTGTTTGTTTATGTGGGCTTGCATTCAAATGTTGCTTTCACTGTTAACCCTGTTGTTCATTATAGCATTTCATCTCCACTCCCCCTCACACCATTATTCTATCTCTCCCATCTCATCCCGCAACTTCCCCTCTTGCACTCACCTCTACTGTTTCTATAACAGGAGGATGCTGATAGGTATTACTCATGGCGTAGTTTTGGCCCCGATGACCCGCGCACAGATGAACTCTGGGTAGATCTAAACGACCTAGGACATGGCCAAGTCAGAATGCATGGCATTTTGTCGAATACACACAGACAGGCTGCGGTGAGTTATACACTTAGATACACACACACACACACACACACACACACACACACACACACACACACACACACACACACACACACACACACACACACACACACATACGCTCATGCACATTTAATTTCCCTCCCTCTCTCTCTTCCTCCTATTTCAGAAGGTTGCCCTCTCATTTGACTTCCCCTTCTACGGACATTATTTGAGGCAGATTACCATAGCAACAGGAGGTACATTTCATTATTCTTTTGGCACATGGCAAGTTGTTTAAACTCAGATGGAGCCACTTATCACATTTCTTCCTTTCTACTTCCTGCTTGTTACTTACATTAAGCATAGAAGGAGTGAACTATTGTAACTACCAGTTGCCACTTGCCATGCATCTCCATAGAAACCTGACCTCTGACCTTTTTCAGGGTTTATTTTCATGGGAGCGGTCACACACCGCATGCTGACAGCAACACAGTACATCGCTCCCCTCATGGCCAACTTTGACCCCAGCTTCTCCAAGGAGTCTACTGTGCAGTACCTGGACAATGGTAAGCCATAGAGTAACATTCAGACAGCGCTTGTTATTTGACTTTTGACCCTTAGTTGACCTCAGTGTGACCTGTCCTGTACTGACCCCAGGTGAGGTGTTTGTGGTGCAGTGGGAGCGGGTGAGACTCCATGGGAGGGAGGCAGAGGGGGCATACACCTTCCAGGCTGCCCTGCACCTCACAGGGACCATCACCTTCAGCTACAGAGATGTGAGTGGGACTTACAACATGCACACTTATGAACCTTGTACAACACCTCTCTGATTTGAATGTATTCCATCTAAATGCCAGGCACACTCTGTCAATTCTTCTCTACCTGTCTCTCTCGCTCTTTCAGATACCTTTGCCAGTGGAGGTGATAAGTTCTGCTGAGCACCAAGTGAAGGCAGGGTTGTCAGATGCATTCATGGTGAACCTGCCTTCCCCTCAATCCTCAGGTTAGAAGCAAGGGTTCCCTAACCACATCCAGGTTGGCAAGTCTTTGATGTCAAAGACTTTTGCTAAAATTATCTGAAATTATATCTCTCACATAGATGCCCAACGTCAGCTCTACGAGTACCATCGGGTGGACATCGATACAACTAAGATCACCAACAACTCTGCCTTTGAGTTCACTGCATTGCCTAGTAAGCAACTAATCTCTATCCCTCATACAGGCCTCTCAGACATTTCATCCTCAATAACCAGTCACAGGCACAGCTTAGTATGTTAATGCCAATGCCAATCATGTCGCTACAGAATCAAAACCCAGGTCTCTGTCTCTCCCTCCCTCTGTCCAGCCTGTCTGAAGCATGACAGCTGTGAACTCTGCCTCTCGTCCAACCTAACCTCTGGCTGTACCTGGTGCAACGTCCTCCAGCGGTGAGCAGGAGAGGAGTGTAGATCTCTATCTGAATAAAGAAGTCCTTGTTTCTTTGTGTTTGACATCTGTGTCCGTTTCAGGTGCTCAGACGGAATGGACAGACACAGGCAGGAGTGGCTGGACTACGCCTGTTCAGAAGAGGTATAATTGGACAATGTCAATGAACGTTCACATACTTTACATGTACTGCTCATCAAATGTAAATCACAGTCTAAGCTTCCTCTGTTAAAACCACAATTCTCATCCATTATATGGACAGGCAAAAGATGTCACCTGTGAGGATTATTCCAAGGGGGGACCAGACAGCTCTATTGACCCTTCAGTTCCCTCAGACTCTGAGGTCACCACACCCCTGGGGCCCCTACCAGAAGGCCCTGCCACGGAGAGTAAGTCAAGTGTGTAAATGAGTGTGCCTGGGAGGGTTTATATCGGAGTATCAGAGTTCAACTGTGCCTTTAGCAGTGTTAAACAGAGCAAGAACAATGATGCCATAGTACTGCTCTAGCTCTCAGTGTCTGTTTTTAGCCAGTGCCTACAGTAATCTGAGTGTTCTTAGAAATTGCACAGAAATGGAGTTCAGGAAAATAACAATGGAAGCAGTTTGAGTCCTAACTGTTCAATATTCAAGCTGATCCTAAATTTGATCTTCCTGCAGATAACACCAAACGTGTGATTCTATACAGTGGTAAAGGTGGGTGGATCTTGATTCCCTTTGAATTGTGTGTATGGAGCTATGTTTCAGGATTTTGATTGTACATTGTCTCTCTTTCCTGGTTAGACGTGAAGACAGGCCCTCCGAGACAACACGACGGGTCAGCTCACACAGGAGTTATAGTAGGTGTAGTAGCTGCATTGGTGCTACTGCTGGCTCTGACACTGCTGGCTCTTTACATCAACTCTCATCCTTCTGCTGCCTCACCACTCTACATCCTACAGGTTAGTAACACTATCAGGGCTCACATTCAACCAGCTCTGTCAGTCTGTGTCCTGCTAGATGTAGACTTCTACTCCCATTCTCTTTAACCTTTTCAAAACAATGACCTGTTTGATCTTATTTCAATAGCGACGCAACAGCTACTGGCCCTCCATGAAGTTCAGGAAGCAGCGATTCCACTCCAACTACGCAGAGGTGGAGGTCGAAGGTCACGAGAAGGAGGGAATCATGGAAGCTGGACAGTGCTGACCGGACTGAGGAGCAACTGGATGATGAGGAGAGAAAAATGAGTTTGTAGGAGAGGAAGGCGAGAGCTTAGAGCTACACACACATTCCCTACTCCATTACACAAATAATGTTTTCTGTTCATTAATTTTTCAATAATCACTTCAATATAGTCCCTGTCTTTGTTGGCAAAAATATTGTATATACTTTTTGGTGGACAAAGTCTTAAACTCTTCTCGTACACATCCGTGACTCAGGTTTTCGGGAAAGGGACAAATGAGAAGAGGCCACTTTTAGGCTTTGCTAGAATTTCTTTGTTGAGTTCCAAGTTTCTCAGCAGGTACGGATTGCTGTCTCACCATTTACCACACACCTCCATGGGATGTGTAACTGGAATAAACTGTGATACATTATGGCTACCAACATCCATGGAAAAAACACTATAAAGGATTCTGTATCCCTGCACTTCCATGACAAGAAGGAAGACCAGTTGACGATGTTCTTCAATGATAATCTCTGTACAGTTAATGTTTGAATAGTTTGTTCCTGTATTGCTTTTTTTGATATACCAGTCAAAAGTTCAGACACACCTACTCATTCAAGGATTTTTCTTTATTTTGACTATTTTCTACGTTGTAGAATACTAGCAAGACATCACAACTATGAAGTAACTCATATGGAATCATGTAGTAACCAAAAGTGTTAAAAAAATCGAAATATATTTTATATTCTTCAAAGTAGCCACCCTTTGCCTTGATGACAGCTTTGTACACTCTCAAGTAAAGGGTGGCTACTTTGAAGAATCTCAAATATAACATGTATTTTGTATAACACTTTTTTGGTTACTACATGATTCCATATGTGTTATTTCATAGTTTTGATGGCTTCACTATTATTCTACAATGTGGAAAATAGTACAAATAAAGTAAACCCCTTGAATGAGTAGGTGTGTCCAAACTTTTGACTGGTACTGTGTATGCCAAGAATGTATTTCATAAATTGATCAGAGGCAATTCAATGCTCTTCATACATGACTTTGACCTTCCAAATTAACCCCGGATTGAGGATCATGTTTTGAAATACAGTAATTTGAAAGAATAAAGCTATTAGAATGAATAATGTTTAATTATAATGTCAACCAGAAAAGGAGAAAACTCAGTGGGCCTATAATTTCTGCATCCTGACCAGTGAAACCAATTCTGATTTGTGACAGCAGATGTCACCCAAACCAAACTAATTTGCAACTGTATTCCATGTAGGCCTTCACAGCAGCCTACATACATATTGTAGCAGATGGCATGATCATCATGTGGAATAAAAAGCGTTGGCGTGTATTCTAGATACTTTTTCTGTATGTCATGTTCACGATGTTGTCGTGCGCCTGTTCCATTGTGATAGTGGTTTCCACTAGATAGCACAGCCACAAAGTAGAAATTGGCTTTATCAAACAAATTCATAGCAACACAAAATGAGTTTGTTGGTCTTAATTGAAGATTAGGGTTAGACATAAGGTTAACAGTATGGTTAAGTTTAGGGATAAGGTTGGGTTTAGGTTTAAAATCAAATTGGAAG
This sequence comes from Oncorhynchus mykiss, assembly GCF_013265735.2. Classification (NCBI taxonomy): domain Eukaryota; kingdom Metazoa; phylum Chordata; class Actinopteri; order Salmoniformes; family Salmonidae; genus Oncorhynchus; species Oncorhynchus mykiss. Next base: position 69,080,565 of record NC_048576.1, on the reverse strand, counting down.
AATATACATTTTAGAAATGGGCGGAGTTTATGACTTTGTGGCTGTGGTAACTAGTGACGACCAGTGATGGTGGGGTGATAAATCTAGTTCCGCATTCCATGGAATCAACCAACTAAAAAGCATTGAGTATTGCTATTTGCGTTGGATTTCAGTATCAAATATAGTATACGCTGATCGATCTCCATAGATTGATATCTGATCACGGGATTTATCCAATTATTAACGTCGCCTCTGAAATCAAGCGTCTCCTTGTGGGACCGCCCCCTTTCCTTTCTCCTCGGGAGCGCGGCATTGGAAAGAGAGGCGCCGTGCTCGCGCTTTACGTCTCTGGTTCGTGTACTGACAGCCAGCTGTGCGGTTAGAACGACAACAATCTCCGGGATTTGATCAATCCAGCCGTCAAACTCGACCCGTATTGTTTGGGAAGAACACTTTTACTTGACAGATATTTTTGTTTTTATCGTTTAATTTATCCGACTACACAGCATTCCTCAAACATGAATCCGTCGTGTGGCAGATGTGGCACAATCGTGTACCCCACGGAAAAAGTGAATTGTCTGGACAAGGTAAGGGAAAAAATATTTATAACCAAACATTTTAATTCGCAGTCCCCTGCTTATGTTTGTGTATTATACATTCCATTTTCAATACAATTTTCTTTAGCGTGTTTAATGATTTGTGATGCCGGGTCAGGTGGGCTAACTAACATTAGCTAGATAGCACGTTACCTGTCTGTGTGGATGTGATTGTGAAAGACTAATAACGTTAGCTAGCGTGCTCTTTTGATTTGTTGATAAACGTTTAGCTAACTAGCTAATTAGGTTTACTAGTTTAAACTAGACGTTTAAATTCTGATATATATATTTTTTTATATCATATTTGCCACGTTGGATTTTCACAGATTTCAATGCTTGAACGAAGTGTTTCCTGTTTTCACCACAAACAAGCCAGTTTCGCTCGCTGCGTTAACGTCTGGTTAGCTAGCTAACGTTATCAAATAAAGAAATGTCGTTAGCATTGCCATCAGCCAAATATCAGACCAGTCAGTGTCAGATTGTGATTGATGGCATACAACGATCAATTATGATTAACTAGTTTGCTGGTCACTAAAGATGAACTTTTACTCCATTGCATTGTGAAATCTATTTTACTAGGTTAGCCCAAATTGTTAATTTCAGTTCTAGCTAGCGAGATTAATGAGTATGTTCGTGATTTCAAAGTTAGTTGCTAACGTTAGTTTCAGTTCTCACCAAATCCAAAAATTAACATGTGACGCGTTACCATCGCGAATTGCATAGCCAGAACTTCCTGGTGTAATTTGTGTCAGTGTCAATTTGACTCAAGCTAAGCATCTTGGTTTTTCAGGTTGGAACAATCATTTGGGGTTGTTCAGTTGCAATAGAGTGCCTTATCAAAATCCACTGTTTACTAGCAGCTCACACAAGCTACTCCGGATAAGGAAGTGTAATCTATCAGGGTGTGGAAGATTTAAAACTCAAAGGGAACAGAGCCATGCTTCACACGTTAAGGCAAATTGTCAATACTTAAAAAAAAAGTCAACACAATGTCACAACATCCATCTGTGTGAGGGCTTTGTGTGCACGCACAGGCTAGCAAGTGTAATATAAAACAGTCACTCTACTATCGTGGTCTTGTCTGTTTAGTCTCTTGTCACTCAGTACTGCAGTAACACATGTTCTGCAGCATGTTGTCTTGTGTAGCTCATTGTTATTTATGCTGTCAACAGAAACGACACTACCTTTATGGCACATGTAGCCAAGTGGTTAGAGCGTTGGACTAGTAACCAAAAGGTTGCTGGATCGAATCCCCGAGCTGACAAGGTAAAAAATCTGACGTTCTGCTTTGAGCAAGGCAGTTAACCCACTGTTCCCCGGGCATGGTAGACGTGGTTGTCAATTATGGCAGCCCACGTGAACCTCTCTGATTCAGAGGGGTTGGGTTAAATGCGGAAGACATATTTCAGTTGAATACCTAGTCAGTTGTACAACTGCATGCATCTCCCTTACACTCTTGTCAATCAAGCTGAACCACACAATCCCTGTACCCACTTCTTTTTGCACACAGGATAGGCCAAGGCTATAATAATCACATATTCTCATGCGGTCCCTCTTTGTGTAATTTGAAGGTCTGTTACTTTTGCTGCCAGAGCGCACTGAGCAGAGTGCACATTGCATTACTCTAGTGGAGAATGTGGGCGGGGTCACCCTTTGTGATGAGAGAAGGATGCATAGGCATTTTCTAAACACTCTCAGCCAAGTGATGCCGGGGGGGGGGGGGGGGGGTTACAAATTGTCTGCTGGACATTGGGAAGGCCTTGTGGAGTCGACCATAAGTAGGTGTAATCTATTTGGGTCGATAGATGGAGCGTCTGGTGAGAGATGATAGCGCACATTACCAGACATCAGAGATGCCAATACTTGTGTGCACTGCACGCCCATGGGTTTGAACTCCTCATACTCCCTGTTGCGAAAGAACAAGGCCCTATTTATTGTTGTCCAACAGGATGGAGATGAAATTGACAACCCTGACCTTGGATTGAAATGTAGATCCTAAAATAAAACTATCCCGTACATATTCATGTGAACTGTTTCTGGGTGTTCTGGCTAGAAATCAGGTGAATTGAACATTAAGCAGAACCGCCGGCGTGTTCTCTGGGAAATCGTGAGCACGCTGCCCCGAAGCAGCGCACATTCCGGCAGACAGACACTCCCCTAAAAATGTGCTCTGTCAGAGGCCTGCTGTGCTGCCTGTCTCCCCCTCTGAGCCCAGGGAGCGTCTGTCTGTCTTAGCTGCTATTCCGCATCAGCGCTCTCCTCCTCAGACATGAAAACAACCTCCCTATTCCCCTTCTGGGCACTGGCTGCCCTTCTCGTTTGTTTAAACCAGACAAGGCCAGCCGTGACGGGCGGCAGTTTTTCCAGTCTGGTTCAGGTGAAGGCAGCCAGGGTAGGCAAGGCTGCAGCGTGCGGTTCCCTCGGTGACCGCTGAATACTAGCTTACCTGACAAACTGTCTTCTTGTGTAATGTATGGGGCTGTGCTGTGGAGAAGCTGGGTCATAGATGCTAGTTTGTCTGCCACTCTGCATTTCATTATGGTGGGACGGGGCTGGGATCTGCAGGGGCAGGGGGCACCTGAGGTTGAGGGGTAAAGACAGGAAATGTTATGTGAGACTTAAGAGATTAGGCATACTTATCTGTCTTGCTTTCAATATGTTGACGTTGCCTGTTTAGTAATGCAGTACTATGCTTCAGAGGTTTTTGACAAGTCCTCCTAGCTATCGAAACAGATGAGTGATCTTGAGGACCATGGGCCTCACTGTAAGGGTTATGTTAACTGCAGGAGATGGGAGTTTGCCAGATAGTAGGTTATTCATAACCATAGTGCTGACTGTACACACTATGCAAACCTGGTTTAACCAAGCCTGGAAACATGGCTGTGTGCATATTGGATTTGTTTGACTGTGTGCAAGACAGATGATAATGTGTGCGTCTGTGTTTCTGCGTTCTGAGAGTCTCTGTCATATTGATGGAATGATTTCCTGTGTGGGAGATTCTGTATACAGGTAATCGCATACTCAATATGTGCCTTCTACCCTGTGTCTGTGACTCGTGCTTCTACTTTTTTTTCATTTGGATGGACGTTCTCTTTCTCCCTATGGGCAACCCGTTCTGCAAGGACTCTGCCTGCCTGCTTTATCAATATTTCATTGACATAAATACCACTATACGTCTGCTCTGTGGCTTCAAACGTGTGTACCTGGGTGTGAGCGGCCCAGGCAGTAGGGTGAAGGCTTTATCTGTTTCTGCCCAGCAGGGAAGAAGCTCACAGATAAGTTCCTCTCCTCTTTGAAAAGCAGAACCCCCCGCAGGTAGAGGGGGAGAGTAGGGAGAGAGAAACCCGTGATCTTCTTCAACTCTGGAAGAAGGGCTGGTTCAGGGAGGGGAAGCGTGCACATAAGGTCCTAAAGAAGAATAAAACAAAGTCTCTTGTCTCCTGTTCCGGCTCAAATATCGGCTCTTAACGTGCAAGGTAACATGTCGGAACGCGTAGATAAGCTAACTTGATAAAAGCTCTTTAAAAAGATCATTCAATGTCACAGCCTTGGATTTTTGGTTTAGGACTCAGTTTTACTGATTTTCTATATATAAGCCGTAGCTTACATTAGGGCTGGGCGGTATACCGTATTTTACTATATATCTTGGCCAGGTCGCAGTTGCAAATGAGAACTTGTTCTCAACTAGCCTACCAGTTTAAATAAAGGTGAAGTAAAATGTTTAAAATGATTATGAAAGTTAGATTGCAATCACCATATAAAGTCTAAAGAAGAAAAAGTCTGGAAGCAGGTGCGATGACTAGAAATTATACGGTTGACCCTTTTATGTGTGGATTAATTGTCGGAGTAGAGGACCTTGTGGATTTCAGGTAAAATAACAATTCAACGTTTATATCCCAGGACAAATTAGCTAGCAACAGCAAGCTAGCTAAATAGGACAAATTAACTAGCAGCTGCAAGCTAGCTAGCTAAATTGCCATAAATGTTTAATGGTTTTCGACCTGTCCCCAAATTAATATAATTGTTTCAGAGTTTGTTTTGGTATTTCCACCTGCGTGTCGTGATCACGTTTGGTCTGTGGGGGACAAAATCAATTTGCGTGAGTCCGATTTGGGTATGGTGTTATTTTTGCAGGGTAGAGGTTAAAATAAAAAGACTTGAGAAAATGGTGTGCATAAACAGGCGAAGCAAGGCTCACCTCATCAGTGACATTCATTCAAGGTGCATTTTAGATGATCAAATTGTGTGTCAATTATTATTATTATTATTTTTCCTGTTTAAAATGATTTAATTAAGACTAAACGCAAATATATAAAGTATGTAGAACGGGCGGCAGGTAGCCTAGTGGTTAGAGCATTGGACGTGTAACCGAAAGGTTGCAAGATCAAATCTCCGAGCTGACAAGGTAAAAATCTGTCATTCTGCCCCTGAACAAGGCAGTTAACCCACTGTTCTTAGGCCGTCATTGAAAATAAGAATTTGTTCTTAACTGACTTGCATAGTTAAATAAAGGTAAAATATTTTTTTTTAGAAAAGATTATGGACCTATATATTTTAAAATAATTGAATCTTTGAGAACTAACAATCAATGAAAGCTAGACAGTAAGGGAGAATTGACCATTCCAAAAAGAATTGATTTAGCAGTGTAGATTTTATGTTTTAGCAGAAGAACACTGCATTAGCCATGGCAAAATGCATAACATTGCAGAAAATTGGTTTATAACAGCAACATTTTCTCATCTCTATGGTAGAATATGTAGAATTGCAGGAAAATGGCTTTAAAAAAAGCAAACATTTCTCTCAGTTCCATAGGTAAGTAGGCCGTCGTTGTAAATAAGAACTTGTTGTTAACCGGCTTGCCTAGTTAAATAAAGGTCAAATACAAAAATGTCTTAACATAAATGTGTAGAATTGCAGGAATTTGGCTTAGAATGCTAAAAGAAGTATGAAAAAAATCTGCCGCACTAACAATCTACTGCGACACCCATCACCGTAAGCTCCTTTTGATCCAGACACAACCCTGCATGGTACAATGTCTTAGTTAGGTCAAAGGTCAGAATGCATTCTGTTGACTGAACCAACAGATACCGCCACCATCATGTTAAGGCAAGCTGAGAGGTCAAACTCAACTCCTCCCCTGTAGCTGAGTCATGTCCACTCCCCCGCTCATCATCTTGGCTGATGCAGTCACACCCCTACAGGCACATGCCTCATACACTGTTGCTCTGCAAAAAACATATGCAAAACCCATCTCTCTCCAAATAGCCCCCCCCCCCCCCCCTGGCTATCTCATCAGGATCAACAGTGCCAACTCTCTGCACGCTAGTCTGCCTACTGCCTGTCCGCACTGACTGGACCGTTCTACAGACACTGTTTATAACAGGCTTATTCAAATACACGGCGTCAATGACTAACACTGATGATCTGTCAGTTGATCTTATTCAAATAGGCCTTTCTGATACAGTCATGTAATTCAATGTTTTTCCACTGAAATGAGCTTAGGTCTATTTAAATGGTTGGGCAAAATTTAGATGGAATATATTTTAAAATCTGATTAATGTTGTGAGCGGTTTTTCCAGCCAGTCGCCTCCATTTGATCAGAGGCAGAGTCCATGGTGGAGTCAGTCACCTGAGGTAGTGACTCACGCGTTCCTTCCCTGGTCAGGTGACTTGGTAAGGTAGTTAGTTCTCTGCTCTGTATGTGAGTCTATGGAACTGGGACACCCATTGCTCTCAATACTATGGTGCTATTAATAGGAATACAGAGAGATTTGATTTTCCTGTTCTCTGTGTGTGAGATGGGGGATTTAGGAAAAGACTGTGGAAAAGGGACTGTTCAGACCAACTGTAAATTCACAGTTCAAGCTGGGTGTGGGCTTCCTGTCCAGAAACAAGTGAGTCAACATTCTAACAAAATGCTCTGAGTCTCTCAGCTCTCCACTATCGGGGATTTCAGAATGGTTTGGTGCCGGGCAGGCGGTGTCTCTGTCTAAGCACACTACAGCAGATCTCCCCACACACACCACAAGTGGTCTGTTGATGCGTGTTAAGTGCATATTTTAGCAAGTGCTGTGCTTCTCCCACTGGCCAACATAAGCGGTTGAGTGTGGTAAAAGCAAACACATCAGGTAGGTCAATAATTAACAGTGGGTTTTAGTGAGTTAGTGTAGCATTTCCCAAACTCGGTGTACATTTTTGGTTGCCCCAGCAGTACACAGTAGAGGTCGACCGAGTATGAAAAAAAAAAAAGCTGATACCGTTTAATCGGCCGGTTTTTATTTATTTATTTATTTATAATAATGACAATTACAACAATACTGAATGAACACTTATTTTAACTTATTATAATACATCAATAAAATCAATTTAGCCACAAATAAATAATGAAACATGTTCAATTTGGTTTAAATAATGCAAAAACAGAGTGTTGGAGAAGAAAGTAAAAGTGCAATATGTGCCATGCTGCAGTTGTGCCATGTTGCTCAGAACATGAGAACATATGAAAGTTGGTGGTTCCTTTTAACATGAGTCTTCAATATTCCCAGATAAGAAGTTTTAGGTTGTAGTTATTATAGGAATTATAGGACTATTTCTCTCTATACCATTTGTATTTCATATACCTTTGACTATTGTGATGTTCTTATAGGCACTATAGTATTGCCAGTGTAACAGTATAGCTTCCGTCCCTCTCCTCGCCCCTACCTGGGCTTGAACCAGGTTGAACCAGGAACACATCGACAACAGCCACACTCGAAGCAGCGTTACCCATCGCTCCACAAAAGCCGCGGCCCTTGCAGAGCAAGGGGAATAACTACTCCAAGTCTCAGAGCGAGTGACGTTTGAAACGCTATTAGTGGTCACCCTGCTAACTAGCTAGTCATTTCACATCGGTTACACCAGCCATTAGGCTGATAGGATTGAAGTCATAAACAGTGCTGTGCTTGCGAAGAGCTGCTGGCAAAATGCAAGCAAGTGTTGTTTGAATGAATGCTTACGAGCCTGCTGCTGCCTACAGTCGCTCAGTCAGACTGCTCTATCAAATCATAGACTTAATTATAACATAACACACAGAAATATGAGCCTTTGGTCATTAATATGGTCGAATCCGGAAACTATCATTTCGAAAACAAAACGTTTATTATTTCAGTGAAATATGGAACCGTTCTGTATTTTATCTAACAGGTGGCATCCCTAAGTCTAAATATTCTTGTTACATTGCACAACCTTCGATGTTATGTCATAATTACGTAAAATTCTGACAAATTAGGCGGCCCAAACTGTTGCATATACCCTGACTCTACGTGCAATGAACGCAAGAGAAGTGATACAATTTCACCTGGTTAATATTACCTGCTAACCTGGATTTATTTTAGCTAAATATGCAGGTTTAAAAATATATACTTCTGTGTATTGATTTTAAGAAAGGCATTGGTGTTTATGGTTAGGTACAGTCGTCCATCGATTGTGCTTTTTTTGCAAATGCGCATTTGAATAAATCATCCCCCAGCGTTGCATCGATTATATGCAACGCAGGACACGCTAGATAAACTAGTAATATCATCAACCATGTGTAGTTGACTTGTGATTATGATTGATTGTTTTTTATAAGATAAGTTTAATGCTAGCTAGCAACTTACCATGTCTTACTGCATTTGCGTAACAGGCAGTCTCCTTGTGGAGTGCAACGAGAGGCAGGTGGTTATAGCGTTGGACTAGTTAACTCTTAAGGTTGCAAGATTGGAACCCCTGAGCTGACAAGGTGAAAATCTGTCGTTCTGCCCCTGAACAAGGCAGTTAACCCACCGTTCCTAGGCCGTCATTGAAAATAAGAATGTGTTCTTACAGCTACATTTCCGATTGTTATGAAAACTCGAAATGGACCCCGATTAATCGGTCGACCTCTACTACACAGCACTACACAGCTGATCAAAGCTTTATGATTAGTTGATTATTTGAATCAGCTGTGCACCCCTTGGGGTCCTGAGGACTAATTTTGGGGAAACCCTGAGTTTGTGGCAGCCAGATGTGGGCTCACACAGTGAATGAGTGTGTGTCTGATATCCTTGTGAGTGTAGTAGTGTCCCTATCGGGTGTGCACAGAGCCAATCAACGTGTCTGGAGTGCCTCCTATAGCCTGGGGTCTGTCCATACTGGCCGGGGTCCCGGCCACAGTGAGGGATCGTTAGGCTGACCGAGCACGTTCACAATATTTAGTACTGGGCCCCCGCTGACAGACACGCATGCCCCGGAGCTGTGCTGATGCAGGGAGACAGTCCTGCTTTTTACTGGATCACATTTTCTCGGCCTTGGTTTCTGCAGTGTCCTGATTCTCTTACTTGACAGCCTGATCCAGCCTCTCAGCCTCAGCACCCACTCAGGCCCCAGCCGGGTTTGTCTGGAGTCTGAACACTGACAGTCTCATTCCCTCGTTCTAAATGAGTCGCTCCTCCTCTCCTTGTCTCTCGGTAGTGTATTGGTCCCAGAGATGGTCATGGGATCTGTGGGAGGTGTAGTCCTGACCTGGTGGGTTAGCAGGTTTCGGTGAAGGCCAGGTATTCTTTTTGTTGTTGTTGACACGGCTGCAATCCAAGCCTGTTCTCTGTGGAACTGGAATTCACCCAAGGTCAATATTGAGTTTACCCTGGTAAACACAGGATCAAAGTCCACTGCTGCCATTCAGCTCCTCTTTACCCCTCCGCTTGCGGCATTAGCACCCGCGGTCACACACTCCTCTATTGGCTCTCTTTTTGTTCTATTTGTTTATCCATCGCTTCTCAATAACACAGATTAGGATTACAGATTAGGGGAGATGCCCGGAGGGAATTTAGAGTGTATGGCAACAGAGAGGCTGGAGTTGAGACATGAGATTGGGATGAATATTTAGACAGGTGGACAGACGCCTCCTAAAATGGCCACCACATCTGGAAAAAGATGAGGCCTAGATTTAGTAGAAATGTAAACTACCCACACAGTGGTGGTGTTTGATCTGTCAACGATTTGACATGCCAGAGCCACAGAGAGGGAGAGGCAAAGACGGTGCATCTGCCAGTGGGTCCTCTCTCTCTGACTGGGCCTGTGTAGTGTGGTTGTGGTATAGGTTTGGCCCAGTGTTGCTGGCTGGCTCTGGATCAGAGCTCCATTGACCAGGGCCTGTGTCCCGAATGAGCCCACTCCTTTGTCTGCCTCAGCCCGGCTCTGCTGGTCAGCAGCTACACACACACACACACACAGTCCTGGGTGGTCCGTCGGTAAAGGCCAGTGTGAGAACACACCAGACCAGACTTGAATTCTGAAAAGGTATCAGAGCAAATGGAGTCATGGATTTAAGGCAAAAGCTTTTGTCCCGTAGTGGATAAACTGCATCCAGGAATCCCTGCTATATGTTCTGGAAACACTCCTTGTTCTACAATCCTCCCCTAGTCACTGTAGTTGTCTTCTCTATTCCATAGTGTTGTAATGTGTATCCGCGGCTGTCATGGTGGCTATCCTTACCCTCTCCGGACTGTGAGGAGAGATTACTTATAGTGTGCTGTATCAGTATTATAATAATATTACTAATAATAATTAGTAGTAGTAATGTACTGCATGCTTTTAACCCAGCCTGTATCACTGTAGACCACACAGGGACCTGATGATACCCCCAGTTTGTATCACTGTAGACCACACAGGGACCGGATGATACCCCCAGTTTGTATCACTGTAGACCACATGGGGACCTGATTAGAGGTCGACCAATTATGATTTTTCAACGCCAATACCAGTTATTGGAGGACCAAAAAAAGGCGATACCGATTAATCGGACAATTTTTATTTTATATACGTACACAGTGGGGCAAAAAAGTATTTAGTCAGCCACCAATTGTGCAAGTTCTCCCACTTAAAAAGATGAGTGAGGCCTGTAATTTTCATCATAGGTACACTTCAACTATGACAGACAAAATGATTAAAAAAAATACAGAAAATCACATTGTAAGATTTTTAATGAATTTATTTGCAAATCATGGTGGAAAATAACTATTTGGTCACCTACAAACAAGCAAGATTTCTGGCTCTCACAGACCTGTAACTTCTTCTTTAAGAGGCTCCTCTGTCGTCCACTCGTTACCTGTATTAATGGCACCTGTTTGAACTTGTTATCAGTATAAAAGACACCTGTCCACAACCTCAAACAGTCACACTCCAAACTCCACTATGGTCAAGACCAAAGAGCTGTCAAAGGACACCAGAAACAAAATTGTAGACCTGCACCAGGCTGGGAAGACTGAATCTGCAATAGGTAAGCAGCTTGGTTTGAAGAAATCAACTGTGGGAGCAATTATTAGGAAATGAAAGACATACAAAGACCACTGATAATCTCCCTCGATCTGGGGCTCCACGCAAGATCTCACCCCGTGGGGTCAAAATGATCACAAGAAAAAAATCCCAGAACCACACGGGGGGACCTAGTGAATGACCTGCAGAGAGCTGGGACCAAAGTAACAAAGCCTACCATCAGTAACACACTACGCCGCCAGGGACTCAAATCCTGCAGTGCCAGACGTGTCCACCTGCTTAATCCAGTACATGTCCAGGCCCGTCTGAAGTTTGCTAGAGAGCATTTGGATGATCCAGAAGAAGATTGGGAGAATGTCCATATGGTCAGATGAAACCAAAATATACCTTTTTGGTAAAAACTCAACTCGTTGTGTTTGGAGGACAAAGAATGCTGAGTTGCATCCAAAGAACACCATACCTACTGTGAAGCATGGGGGTGGAAACATCATGCTTTGGGGCTTTTTTTCTGCAAAGGGGCCAGGACGACTGATCCGTGTAAAGGAAAGAATGAATGGGGCCATGTATCGTGAGATTTTGAGTGAAAACCTCCTTCCATCAGCAAGGGCATTGAAGATGAAACGTGGCTGGGTCTTTCAGCATGACAATGATCCCAAACACACCGCCCGGGCAACGAAGGAGTGGCTTCGTAAGAAGCATTTCAAGGACCTGGAGTGGCCTAGCCAGTCTCCAGATCTCAAGCCCATAGAAAATCTTTGGAGAGAGTTGAAAGTCTGTGTTGCCCAGCAACAGCCCCAAAACATCACTGCTCGAGAGGAGATCTGCATGGAGGAATGGGCCAAAATACCAGCAACAGTGTGTGAAAACCTTGTCAAACGTTGTCTGTAAGTCTTCACCTCTGTCATTGCCAACAAAGGGTATATAACAAAGTATTGATAAACTTTTGTTATTGACCAAATACTTATTTTCCACCATAATTTGCAAATAAATTCATAAAAAATCCTACAATGTGATTTTCTGAATTTTTTTTCTCTCATTTTGTCATAGTTGAAGTGTACCTATGATGAAAATTACAGGCCTCATCTTTTTAAGTGGGAGAACTTGCACAATTGGTGGCTGACTAAATACTTTTTTGCCCCACTGTGTGTGTGTGTGTGTGTGTGTGTATATATAACACTTTTATTTTAACTTAATAATATACATAAATGAAATCAATTTAGTCTCAAATAAATATTGAAACATGTTCAATTTGGTTTAAATAATGCAAAAACAAAGTGTTGGAGAAAGTAAAAGTGCAATATGTGCCATGTAAATAAGCTAATGTTTAAGTTCCTTGCTCAGAACATGAGAACATTTGAAAGTTGGGGGTTCCTTTTAACATGAGACTCCAATATTCCAAGGTAAGAGGTTTTAGGTTGTAGTTAATATAGTATTTATAGGACTATTTCTCTCTATACCATTTTTTTAAATTTCATATACCTTTGACTATTGCATGTTCTTATAGGCACTATAGTATTGCCAGCCTAATCTTGGGAGTTGATAGTCTTGGAGTCATAAACAGCGCTGTGCTTCAAACATTGCAATGAGCTGCTGGCAAATGCAGGAAAGTGCTGTTGGAATGAATGCTTACGAGCCTGCTGCTGCCTACCACTGTTCAGTCAGACTGCTATATCAAATCATACTTCATTATACGAGCCTTAGTTTCCGGATTTGACCATATTAATGACCTATTATTTCAAAAAGAAAATGTTTATTCTTTCAGTGAAATCCGGACACGTTCCGTATTTTATCAAAGGGGTGGCAACCCTAACTCTAAATATTGCTGTTACATTGCACTACCTTCAATGTTATGTCATAGTTATGTAAAATTCTAGCAAATGAATTACTGTCTTTGTTAGGAAGAGATGGTCTTCACACAGTTCGCAACGAGCCAGGCGGCCCAAACTGCTGCATGTACCCTGACTCTGTTTACACTGAACGCAAGAGAAGGACACAATTTTCCTAGTTAATATTGCCTGCTAACATGAATTTCTTTGAACCAAATATGCAGGTTTAAAAAATATATACTTGAGCATTGATGTTTATGGTTAGGTACATTGGTGCAACGATTGTGCTTTCTTTGCGAATGCGCTGTTAAATCATCACCCGTTTGGCGAAGTTGAAGTTGGCTCTGTTTCGATGATAAATTAACAGGCATCGCATTGATTATATGCAACGCAGGACAAGCTAGTTTACCTAGTAATATAATCTACCATGTGTAGGTAGGTAACTAGTGATTATGTTAAACTTTCTAGGGCAAGGGTTCCGCTAGCGTTTCCGCTGAAAAGGCAGCGCGCGAAATTCAAAAATATATTTTTTAAATGTAACTTTCACCCATTAACAAGTCCAATACAGCAAATGAAAGCTAAACATCTTGTTAATCTACCCACCGTGTCCGATTTAAAAATGCTTTACAGCTAAAGCACAACATATGATTATGTTAGGTCAGAGTCAAGTCACAAAAACACACACAGCCATTTTCCAGCCAAAGATAGGAGTCACAAAAAGCAGAAATATAGATACAATTCATCACTAACCTTTGATTATCTTCATCAGAGGACTTCATGTTACACAATACATGTATGTTTTGTTCGATAATGTACATATATTTATATCCAAAAATCTCAGTGTACATTGGCGTGTTACGTGCAGTTATGTTTTGATTCCAAAACATCCGGTGATTTGCAGAAATACTCATAATAAACATTGATAAAAGATGCAAAATTAAAGAAACTTCAAAAAATTAAAAAAAAACTTTACGGAAAAAGCATAATCTGAGAACGGTGCTCAGAACCCAAAACAGCCAGCGGAATATCTGCCATTTTGGTCTCAACAGACGCTAGAAAAAAAACCACTATAAATATTTGCTTACCTTTGATGATCTTTATCAGAAGGCACTCCCAGGAATCCCATTTCGACAATAAATTACTGATTTGTTCCATAAAGTTCCATAAAGCCCATAATTTAGCCACTTGTTGTTAGCGTGTTCAACCTAGTAATCCATCTTCATGAGGCGCGAGCACTTCCTCCAGACACAAACTCAAAGTTCCGTTACAGTCCGTAGAAACAAGTCAAATTATGTATGCAATCAATCTTTAGGATGTTTTGAACATAAATCATCAATAAGGTTCCAACCGGAGAATTTCATTGTCTGAAGAAAAGCATTGGAACGAGAGCAAACTCTGTCGGGAGCGCGCGTCATATGACCGAGGCTCTCTGCCAAACCACTCACTCAGAGCTATTATGAGCCCCTCCTTTATAGTAGAATCCTCAAACCAGTTTCTAAAGACGGTGACATCTAGTGGAATCCCTAGGAAGTGCATCCTCATTCATATCTCACTGGGATTTCATTAGGCACTGTTTTGAAAATCAACTTCTCACTTCCTGTTTGGATTTCTTCTCAGGTTTTTGCCTGCCATATGAGTTGTGTTATACTCGTAGACATAATTCAAACCGTTTTAGAAACTTCAGTGTGTTTTCTATCCAGTACTAATAATAATATGCATATTTTAGCATCTGGGACAGAGTAGGAGGCAGTTCAGTCTGGGCATGCTATTCATCCAAAAGTGAAAATGCTGCCCCCTATCCCAAAAAGGTTCAAATTGATTGTTTTTTTTATAAGATAAGTTTAATGCTAGCTAGCAACTTATCTTGGCTCCTTGCTGCACTCGCGTAACAGGTGGTCAGCCTGCCATGCACAATGCTGTCTCCTCGTGGATTGCAATGTAATCGGCTATAATTGGCATCCAAAAACGACAATTACCGATTTATTATGAAAACTTGAAACCGGCCCTAATTAATCGGCCATGCCAATTAGTCGGGTCGACCTCTAGACCTGATGGATACCACCAGCCGTAATGCCTTTCTCCCACCACAGGGACACTGCACAATTTACTATGTATGTTTGTCTATCTGCTTCAGTGGGCTGTCTTATTTATGTGCTTTGTGTGTGTAGGCAAGTAGTGGAACATGTTTAGTGAGAGGGATAAAAAGGAATGGCTGAATAGAGAATACCCCAGAGCCATGTTAATAAAGACTATCTTTCTCCCTCTCTCTCTCTCTCGCCTTCCCTTGATAGCAGGAATGGCCAGATCATTGCCTCACTCCCTGGCGTTACTCTCATCCACCCCTCCCTCTCATCGCTCTCTCCCTCTCATGTTCCTTCCTCTTTCCCTCCAGCCTCCCTCCCTCGGTCCCCCTCTGAACCCTCAGGCCACAGATCAGCCTGCTGTCGAGAGAGGGGGGTGTGAGACTAAGAAGGATAGGGCTGTTGTGAATATGGATAGAGGGAGAGAAGGAGACCAAGGCTTGCAGAGCTGAACGGACAGAAAGGAAGAGATGGGGTCAAATCAAACTGAACACAAGTCTTTTCCAGCCGTCAGTCATCCCATTAAGACAGCTCAATGTGTTCTGTTGGCAGTGTTGTGAATGGCTATGGGTGAGTAGGGTCAGGGCAGGGAAACTGGGTCAGTCACTAGATGTGTGTGACGTGTGTGTGTTTCTGATTAACGTTAGATCTCCACACAAAGCCAGGGAATATTAAGGCGCGCGTGACTTTGAGGCCTTGATTATGCTGCCAGCTAGGTTAACAACCTGTCAGGACATTTAGCTCTCATTAAAACACTGTGTGTATCCTCAGATGTTTGCGTCATTGTGCAACCTCTTCAGAGAATGGCTGACCATTACGAGTGGCGTTAGTGGAGTACCAAGAAGGTGCGCTGGATGCCTGGGGCGGTTGGAATTACTTTTCAAATGCGCACAACTACCTCTCCATCCACCATGGTAGAAGGGCTTTCTGACAGGGTGCTCAAGCCAGCAGGTTTCATCTCTAAAACACGACCAAAACTGTTCAGGGATCCTCAATGCTGCTTTGTTCTATGAGGGAGTTAACTTTTACAGAAGATGGGTGGGGTGTCATGGTGGACGCTGGCAGTTCTCTCTAAAAGTGGATGTGGCTCTGCTCTAAACGGTGTCTAGTCAGCCACTGGGCTTCACGCATGGGTTTTGCAAACACGCCACACGTCCTGTGACGTGGCTTATAAATAACCACTGTGTAGACATGCCCAGAGAGAGAGGAAGTTGTCTGGTGACCCTTAACCCCTCTGCGCCTGGACAAACAGACCTCTCTCTTTCTCCATTCTCCCGCTTTCCTCCAGCTAAAAAGATGATTATGTTCTTATTCATCCAAATATGTCACTTCCTGGTGTGAATATGCTGCGTGGTTTAGGTCCTCCATGCTAGCATTGAGTACAGTGAAATGAATGTCTAATCTCTCCCCCCCTCTCTCTCTCTCTCTCTCGCTCTCTGACAGTACTGGCACAAAGGATGCTTCAGCTGTGAGATCTGCAAAATGACTCTAAACATGAAGAATTACAAAGGCTTTGAAAAGAGACCATACTGCAATGCGTAAGTAGTCCCCAAACATGTGTGTGTGTGTGTGTGTGTGAGAGACGTAATAGAGGTTCGCAGAAGGCTCAGGTGTTCGTCCCTCACACCAAACAGAAGTGGCTGATTTAGCCTATTGCGGAAGACTGGTCCAGAGACTGACCCAAAGTGGTGTGTGTGATGTTCCAAACCCAGCTGTGTGTACTTCAGAGCGCTGTAGAGGCTCCTCAGTTCCTCCCTTCCTTATTTCCTCATCTCCTCTCCTCCATTTCTGTGTCTCTGGCTCACCGAAGAGAAGAGCTGGGTGTGGGAAAGGGCATGCTTACACCCCCTCCTTGTCTGGGGGCCAACAAGGAAAATTCCATAAGTTCCTCAGCAGTGACACACACACACACACCAGCCAACTCAGGCTTCACACACACACTCCCACTCAAGCCCACGCTCCTACGGCTGGTTAGGAATCCTTGGAATTCCCCTCTCTCCGCGCCAATCCTTTTTGATTGTGTGTTTGGGGAAAGAAGGCGTGGCCAGTTAGTGACCCCCTTCCCTCACGTACACACAGTTAGTGACATGCACTCAATTACACGTCTGGCTAGGAAAACACTCTTTAACTAATGATACACCCTTGCAACCTTCTCCTCCGCTTCTCAATATGTTTGTCCATCTGTCTCTCTGCCCAGAATCCAACCAGGAAAACACACACACGCACACACACGCACACACACACACACAGTTCATTTTGAATACTGGAGAGTAGGGATTTTCCCATGAACTTCCTACTTCTCCAGTCACTCTCTTAGATCACGATCTTTCAGAGAGATCATGCGGCTTTGCCTTTAGCAGGATCATCTCTATTCTCTCCTCAGACCTCCGTTCTCGCTCTCCCTCCTTCAGGAAGCAGGCCCCTCCAGACTGTTTATTGCTCTTCTTTCCGTTTGTGTAAATCCCTGTTCGTCAGAGTAAACCCCATCGGTGGAAGAGCCCCCCCCGGCTCTAACTCTACTATAACTGTGTTGTGGTTTTACTGTGATCATAGCGTAGTTTTCCCTCTGCAGTGGATAGTTTGTTTTCACTGAGCGCTGCCCACCCACAGCTGGGCTGAGAATCCCTGTGCCCTGATTAGTCGGCCAGCTCACAGGGGGATTGTAGGAGATTTAGGAGGACGGACAGATTGGAAATTCTTCTTGGCAATTTTGTTTCCGTGGAGTTTGAGAGCGCCTTGGGCAAGCTACTGTCATACCGTTGTTGTTGTTCTCATGACCCCTGGATTCACAAACGCTGTAAACAAACTTTTAATGTAATCAATAGTGTTTATAGAGGCAGTTTCACCTTGACCAGTCCCACCATGTTCCATAGTAGGCTAATTCAAATCTGGACCTGGGAACTGCCAGAGACCTCACCATACGATATTGTACGATATTATCACTGTACTTAGGTGCACTTACAATATGTATTGTGGTTCAATACCGATTTGATGTTCCAAAAACATTGCTCTGTGTGTTTGCTGAAGAGAGACGAGAGCATGAGGAAATGAGTTGTTTTGATCAGTCATAGAAAGAAGTGCTGAGAACCATGTTGGCTCACTGTTTAAAAAAATGGAGAACAAACTATTGGGTGAAAATGACTGGCGTTTTGGCGCAGGTACAGCCGAGTAGCACTACCTAACCCTACCTAGTTTTTATTTTATATATACAAATCGGTGCTTTGAGTCAATCTTCCCTTCTTACCGGTGACTGCGACACCAGGTGGGTGAAATGAATTGTCAGAACGGGTAGAACAGAAACCCAGCAGTACTCCGGACCTCCAGGCTCAGATTTGAAGAGCCCCGTTCTGTAGTAACACAGTTGGCAAGTTTTACTTTCAATTTGTGTCTAACTGTATAGTGAATGAATAACAGAAGTCAACACAAGCCATTCATTCTGAGAGAATTACATAATCCCAGTGTTCTAGCAGCGCTGGTACTTTTCACAGTTTGCCCAAGTGCTCAGTGCCAGGTCCTGATCGACACTGACGGGTTAAGAACCCAGTCAGTGAAATGTCTCAGCCAGACATGTTTTAACATTTTAGCCTCTGTGTCGTGGCTTCTGTCAGTCTCCCTGTGTGGTGGCTTCTGTCAGTCTCCCTGTGTGGACGCCAGTCAGACGGCTCCGTCTCTCTGTGTTCTGCCATCTACACCAGCTCAGTCCCGTAGATAAAGCCAGAGGCTTACTACACACCTACTCTATAGTACTCTGCCCCAGCCTACCTCGGAGTCGCTTCCATTGATGTTTTCCCCGACTACGATCCAGGGCCACATCGGGTATTCTCATCCCATCGAGGGTTAGGCTAATTAATTTAGCATTGAGGGTAAACTGATCCTAGGTCAGCTACTTTGTCCTTGAGTGCCCCTATGGACAGGAGTGGGTGTGGCCTACCAGAAAGTTATTTTCCACCTGCTCCTAGTTCCACTATGCCAGTAACCCTTGCTCTCTCCAGTAGTTAGTTAGTTCCTGTTCTATCATGTTCTACTGGAGAGAGCAAGGGTTACCGGCATAGTGGAACTAGGAGCAGGTGGAAAAGAAGCAGTCTAATAATGTGTGTTTGTGGCTGTCATTGATAGCAGAGGGAGGCAGTGTGTGACTCCTAACCTTGTTCCACTGCAGCCTGACAGATGAGTGCTATTGGTTACTGACGCCAGACGCAAGACTCATACATGTACAGGCATTACATAGCCTTCACACACACATTCCTGTATAACTGGTCCCCACAAGTATAGTTAAAGTCGTGTACACACACACACACACACACACACCAAAACAAACTCAAACGCACAATGAGTATCAAGTATCTGTGTGCCAGCTGCACACTCGTCTCTCTGTTCCATGCTGCAGCAGCCTAAAGCACAAAAGAGGCTCTGTAGAGCACACACTGGCCACAAACCAACCAGACACACCCGTATCCCCAAATAAAACCTACAAATAATCTATTATGACTTTTAGAATGAAGTGAATGGAGTGCACCTCCAGTTTCCCCAAGCCGACCCAGTCACAGTCCTAGAGCTCTATAGAACAGTAGATTACAACAGGATGCTGTTACCAAACGTTACACATGACATGGCAAACCGAGGCTTCAGCTCTAACCCTGACCTAAGCTGCCCGCTAGCACAGCCAACCACTACATTTGAATGGAATTTGATAGCAGTACTCTCTCTGCCTTTTCAGGAACGTGTGTCTGAGCATACACGGACCTGTGTGTGCTTGCACGCTCCACTGCAAGGAAGGTTGCAGGTAGCCAGCCGTTAGAGGCAAGGCAGCAACCGAAGGGTTTCCAGTTCGAAAACCGGGTCCAACAGGACAAATTGTCCAAGAAGTGAGCTGGCAACCAGAAAGTTGCTGGTATCAAATCCTAGATGCTTTTGCCTGCCGTTGTGCCCTTGAGCAAGGCCCTTAACCCCCCACAACAACAGCTCCCTGGTTGCTCAGTGTGGCAGCCCCCCCACACTTCTCCAACAACCCTGTATGTGTGTCTTTTGGAGGGGTTGGGTTAAAAGTGGAGTCACATTTTGGTTGGACCTTGTGTACAATTGACCAGTTTAAGTGATCTTAATCTTAATATCACACAACCTGTGAAGTGCTCTGTTCAGCACTTTCACTATACTCTGGGCTCACACTCCCTCTCTGCTGTTTGAGCTGAGCTGTGTGTGGGTTTAAAAGTGCTTGTTAGTTCTTTTCTCATTCCTGGTATTAGATAATTGCACAACATTCTTCAGAAGGCCTCATTGTTTGAGGCTTTGAGCTCGTCCGTCTTTCTACATCAGTTTAAGTATAAATTCAATTACCAAGTTGTCAAGGAAACACTAAACATATTGCCTAACTGGGATACCCGATGCAGGGGGTGGGGGATTGAGGTCGTCCCACCCCCTGGGGCATGCTGGGTAGTGGAGTCCATATGAGCAGCTAGCTTCAGTTGAGGGAAACATGCTTCGT
Organism: Oncorhynchus mykiss; assembly: GCF_013265735.2. Taxonomy (NCBI): domain Eukaryota; kingdom Metazoa; phylum Chordata; class Actinopteri; order Salmoniformes; family Salmonidae; genus Oncorhynchus; species Oncorhynchus mykiss. The sequence goes on along the minus strand of NC_048576.1, from coordinate 69,060,329 downwards.
TTGCAAATTATGTCTGAGTGTTGGAGTGTGCCCCCGGCTATCCATAAATAAAAAAATTAAATTGTGCCGTCCTGCTTGCTTAATATAAGGAATTTGAAATGATTTATACTTTGATACTTAAGTATATTTAAAACCAAATAGTTTTAGATGTTTACTCAAGTAGTATTTTACTAGATGACTTTTACTTGAGTCATTTTCTATTAAGGTATCTTTACTTTTACTCAAGTATGACAATTGGAAACTTTTTCCACCACTGGTTTTTCCACACCTGCAATGACTCTCAACCAGGCGTTTAGTAACCTTGAAAGAAACATCCCCACACCCACAATGCACCTCCCCCCCTCCTGCCAGTCACCTCAGGCCCCTGTTGACGGTGACAGGAGACCAATAGAAACTGACTGTGTTCTCTTAGAGATGGCATCTGTCTACATGGGTTCCTAATTCACCCTGGAGACAATCTCTAACAATGACTGAGGTTTATTTGAGCTGCCTTGCTTTTCTTAAAATTCTAGACTCTTCAAGTCATCTGGACCTCAAAACCAGTTCTGTTGCCTTTTAAAAAAAAAAAAAAAATCTTCCCTTCTTGACTGGTTTTAGACCTGGGACACCAAATGGGTGCAATGAATTATCAGTTATAACAGAACCAGCAGTAGTCCACACCTGGTAGGTCAGATTTAAATACACCTTTTCTAGACCAGTGGTTCTCAAACTCGGGCCCCCGAAAAGGTTTTGGGGGGTCGTCAGTGTGAATCTGAATGGGGAAAAAATACATTTTTTTTTTAACGTTTGTATTTAATATTGATACCTTTGCCCATTCGACCTGGTTACTAACATATGTTTACAGTATTGCATCAAATGATTGTCTCAAAAACATAATCTGTGCTTCAGAACACCAATGACCAGTCATCAGCATTGGTGCGCAAAGGCGGGAAAGCGCATATCCAGATTAGTGACTAGAAAGCACTTGCCTGGCAAAAACAGTACATTTATAGTATCCACGTAAAGCACACTTCAGCAATCTGCTATAGTCACGTCTTTGCAACAGCAATGGGCAACCTGGTGATTTCATTGATCCTTTTCATATTTCAGATGGGCCTAGTTTGAGTGTGTTGTTATCATATACCTCAGTGGTGGTACTGGTTGTATGTCTGGAGATGGCTGTAACATCACACTACCGTCAATACTTATGGGATGAAGATGTAACATTCTGGCGAATGAATTCTGATATTTGTGAGGACGAGAAAAGCTACAGACCGATCACGCGTCCGATCCTGTAACCCGCGCTGCGTTACAGGTAGGCCGTATGATGCTGCTTTGGCCGGGACTCCGGGGAAGTAACATGTTATCCCTCGTTCCTATTGGCTGCTAACATGAATGACATTCAGTTTAAAATGCAGGTGTAAAACTCATTTCGGTGTCTTAAAGTCGACCAAATAACTGAACACGACAAAGTCCACACCTGTTGTATTCGGCGCATGTGACAAATAACATTTCATTTGATTTACCTTGTGTTTTAGGGCTGTAATAACAGGTTACGTTTGCGCAATGCACAGTGATTTGTGCATGTGCGTGAGAGCAGGTCGCGAGCTTTGAACCACTCTTTTTGGGGGTCGCCGGTCAAAAGGGGTGAGAACCACAGTTCTAGATGGTGTGCCTGTGTGATTACCCTGTGCTAATGTTTTCCTCCTCCCTCTCCTGTGTGTTTTTACAGACACTACCCCAAGACAAACTTTACCTGTGTGGCCGACACTCCCGAGAACCTTCGCCTCAAACAGCAGAGCAAGATGCAGAGCCAGGTAACTAGCTACACACCAGAACACACACACACCCTTCCTATTCCATTTTACACACCTGGTAATCCCAGTTCACAGGCCTCTTAAGACCGTCAGTGTGGAAGTAATTAATGATCCTTATATTGAAATTGTCTTTGATGCTCTAATGATCTATGATGATGCTTTAATGGTCTATGATAGGGCTGGGCAGTATACCGTATTTTACTATATACTGGTATTGATGCAGGGACCGGTTTGGGTTTTTACTTTACCTTCTAAACCGGTATTTGAAGGTTTGGTTTGTTAAATGTGATACGCCGTGTGTAATGTCAGCTTTTTAGAGTTTATTTCGCTACTTGAGTCATCTCTCTCCGCTCTTTCTCTCCGTGCCACTATCCACACAGACCTAGCCACCTTGTCACTCAAGGAACGCATTTGATGTTCCTCAACCACGAGACACTTGCGTTCGGTCTGCATGGTCAATGCTGCACATGCAACAATGTTGACGACAACAATGCTCTTTTCACTTTGCTTCTTAATAGAACTCCACTAGCGTTCTAGAATGACACTTAGTTTGTGTTTCTTACGTCGGCAAACAGCTAGTTTGTCTTTTTCTTAGCATGTTGCCCGAAGTCTTGTGAGACGCTAATTGTTAGTCGCTAATGCTAATAGCTAGCTAATAAATGTACTGAGTAAGAGCAAACGTAGCTAGCTAAATCAGCATGTTTGTGCCACCGTATCTTTTAAATCAAAGAGGAATATGCATAGCAAGAATATGATAGCTACATGAAGTAGCTAAGAGAACATGCAATGTAGCCAAAGCTTATAGGGTCCCCTAGGAAACGCATATCAAAACTTTAGTTCCTACCCTGTCACAATAACTCCTCCCTGGCATTTTAAATCATTGAATACAGTGTTTGAGATGACAAAGTGCCCGCTATCATATTCTAACTATAGAATTACAATAGTCATTCTATTTCCATGATTCCAACAGTTTTGCTCTAATTCGCAAGTCAAATCGCAATTGCAAAATCTGTTTAAAAATAAGTCCTAGATTATTTGCCCATATCGTGCAGCCCTATGTGGCAGTGTGGAAATGATCTCCATTAAGCTGTGGTGAAAAATACTTTCAAGTACTACATTCTTTTTTTTTTTTTTTGTATCTGTACTTTACTCTTTATATTTTTGACAACTTTTATTATTACTTCACTACATTCCTAATGAAAATACTGTACTTTTTACTCCATACATTTTCCCTGACATCCAAAAGTACTCAATTACATTTTGAATGCTGAGCAGGACAAGAAAATGGTCCAATTCACACACTTGTCAAGAGAACATCCCTGGTCATCTACTGCCTTGGATCTGGCGGACTCACTAAACACACATGCTTTGTTTGTAAATGATGTCTGAGTTTTGGAGTGTGCCCCTGGCTATCTGTTAAAAATAAAATGGTGCCATCTGGTTTGCTTAATATAAGGAATTTGAAAGGATTTATAATTTTACTTTTGATACTTAAGTATATTTCAAACCAAATACTTTTAGACTTTTCTCAAGTAGTATTTGGCTGGGTACCTTTTACTTGAGTCATTTTCTGTTAATGCATCTGTACTCAAGTATGACAATTGGCTACTTTTTCCACCACTGCAATTGAGTGCAGGAAATGCAGAAATGATAAAAGTGCTGACATTTGTTTTGCTTGAATTGAACAGTATAAAACAATCAGAATGGAGAAATGCATTCTAAGTGATTTCAATGAGTATGTGTTGCCACCTTAGGCTCACTCACTACTCATAAAGCAAAACTTATTATTCAAAAACTAAAAATACAGTCATGCCATCAATTTTTTACAATTTTGTTTATTTTTATTTTTATAAATACGGCAAAATAATATTTTGTCCCTATCGCCCAGACCTAATCTAGGATGATGCTCTGGCTCTAATGATCTATGATTCTCTAATGATCTATGATGATGCTCTGGCTTTAATGATCTATGATTCTCTAATGATCTATGATGCTGCTCTGGCTCTAATGATCTATGATTCTCTAATTTATGATGATGCTCTGGCTCTAATGATCTATGATTCTCTAATGATCTATGATGATGCTCTGGCTCTAATGATCTATGATTCTCTAATGATCTATGATGCTGCTCTGGCTCTAATGATCTATGATTCTCTAATTTATGATGATGCTCTGGCTCTAATGATCTATGATTCTCTAATGATCTATGATGCTGCTCTGGCTCTAATGATCTATGATTCTCTAATGATCTATGATGCTGCTCTGGCTCTAATGATCTATGATTCTCTAATGATCTATGATGATGCTCTGGCTCTAATGATCTATGATTCTCTAATGATCTATGATGCTGCTCTGGCTCTAATGATCTATGATTCTCTAATGATCGATGATGCTGCTCTGGCTCTAATGATCTATGATTCTCTAATGATCGATGATGCTGCTCTGGCTCTAATGATCTATGATGATCTAATGATCTATGATGTTCTAATGATCTATGATGATCATTCCTGTTTGTGAAGACACTCCTTTAAACTGCTAGGATGTGTTGTCTCGCTCTCCTCCCACATGTTGGCATGCAGTCATCCTCTATCTTCCTGCTTGGTTCTCTGCCCGTGTCATTGCTGATTTTCCTCCAGTCATGGTTCTCCTTTTCCTCCCCTCCCCCGCTTTCTCCTCTCACTCTTCTCTTTTCCCCTCTTTCGTTCATTCATATTTTACCTCCCCCAGAAGAGACAAAGTTCCCCCCCCTCTTTATGACGAAGAGCCTGTCTCTATTGGCATTCCTCTCATTTCACTCCTCTTCAGATTTCACTTTCTCTTCCTCCTTCGACCTCCCTCCTCCTGTATCAGTGTCTTTCCGTCTTTTCCTCTCGTAAACTATTGTAATGAGGTGTGACAGACCTCCCTACCCTGCTACCATAGCAATACGGTTCCCGTGGCAACACTGCGGGCAGTGGTGAGGGGATAGAAGCGGCCCCAGTTCACCGCACACTAACACCCTCCACCTCCATTCGCCACTCTAACACTCAAATCATGAGCTGACATGGGCACACACACACAGACGTACAGTAGCTAGCTACAGACACACACACACACACACACACACACACACTTGCATGTTCACAGTTTCCGAGACACGCGGACAGTTTGAGTCAGAGCCTATTTCCTGTCTACTCCTCTAATACTCTATGACAGGGCCTCTGCTACGGCCACACAGTGTGTTCAGGAAACGTCTATGGGAGGCTCACAAAGGACCCTTAGTCAGCCACATGGAGTATTTCCCCACACACTTACTCAACTCACACACCGCTACATTTACAAATCCTTTAGTTTATATTAATAATGTTCCCAAGTGTGATTATGATACGCATTTAGGTTATTAGTAGTTTGTTGAACAGACTAACACCCCATGTAGAAAAACACCATCTGTGCCGGTCTCTCTCTTCTCTTTGATTCCCCCCCCCCCCCCCCCCCCAATATATCACACACACACACTCTTCGCCAGCTCTCTTTGCCACAAGAGTCATGTGGACTGGAAGCGATAGTCTGACTCAGTCCCGATGCCCCCTCACTAGTGTGTCTCTCATTCCATCTCTTTCTCTGTATAAAGTGAGAGGATGACTAGAAGACTAGATTTGGAGAAATGGCCACTGCAGTCAGTCACAGTCCAGACCCATGCTGATTAACTCCACCACCAATCCGGATTACATGCAGAGGGGATGGGCTTGTGTTTGTGTCTCTGTGTTTGTTTCTCTCTGTGAGTGAGCGTGTGTCGGGTTTAGCTGTGGATTAGCAGCCATACTTGACTGACTGTCCCAGTGTATGTAGTCTGCTAACCAGCTCCCAGGGGGCTCCAAGAGGACTGGGTGGATCCTAGAAGTCCAGTAAACAAAGGCTGAGACAACATGGCCACACAGAGATAAGAGACCAGCCACACACACACACACACAGAGGCTAATGAGACAACTGACAGATGCTGGAGCTAGTATCTACAGCACCAACCTACAGAGGAGATCAACCAGCTCCACATCTCTGCTACGTGTAAACACACACCGCCTACATCATATGACAAAGTGCAGTAGCTCTAAAACGGACACACACACACACCACCAACTCTTAGTGCACAGAGAGCAAGTCTCCAATCTCATCTTATTATAGCAATAACAGGTGACCCAGTTTCTGGTATTTCGGTTTTTTTTCTCCCCTCTTTCAAAATAGACTGTTATTCTGGTACTTCCTGTGATAGAAGGCTGATTTATATTGGCCAGGCTCTGAGGCCTGGTGGCTGCTTGGAGATCTGGACATGGTTTGGCAAGAGGTGGGGGGGGGGGTATTGAGAAGACTGGGTGAAAGGTTATGAGAGACAGTTGGCCTTAATAAAACTGTCTGGAAAATGCATTGGTTTGTCCAACTGCTAGAACAGGAGAGTTGGGGTGTAGAGTTGAAGTCGGAAGTTGACGTACACTTAGGTTGGAGTCATTAAAACTCGTTTTTCAACCACTCCACAAATTTCTTGTTAACTAACTATAGTTTTGGCAAGTCAGTTAGGACATCTACTTTGCATGACACAAGTCATTTGTGGTGGAATGGGCTGAAATTTACCCACTTACTGTGGGAAGCTTGTGGAAGGCTACTTGAAACGTTTGACCCAAGTTAAACAATTTAAAGACAATGCTACCGAATACTAATTGAGTGTATATAAACTTCTGACCCACCGGAAATGCGATGAAATAAAAGCTGAACTAAATCATTCCCTCTACTATTATTCTGAAAGTTCAAATTCTTAAAATAAAGTGGTGATCCTGATTTTTTTTTTTTTTTTTAAACTAGGATTAAATGTCAGGCATTGTGAACAACTAAGTTTAAGTGTGTTTCGCTAAGGTGTATGTTAACTTCCAACTTCAACTGTATTTAGTAGACAACAGTAGAGGGATTGGCAGAAGATCTGAAAGGCAGTCAGCAGTGCTCAATTTGGTTGCCCGACTGTTATGATCACATACAGTGCATTCGGAAAGTATTCAGACCCCTTGACTTATTCCACATTTTGTTACATTGGTACCTTATTCTAAAATGTGTTCAATTGTTTTTTTCCCCCTCACCATTCTACACACACTATCCCATGACGACAAAGCAAAAACATTTTTTAAAGAAATGTTTGCAAATGTATATATTTATATCAAAATGTGCATATTTACATAAGTATTCCGACCCTTTGCTCAGTACTTTGTTGAAGCACCTTTGGCAGCGATTTAGTCTCTAGTCGTCTACAAGCTTGGCACACCTGCATTTGGGAAGTTTATCACATTCTTCTCTGCAGATCCTCTCAAGCTCGGTCAGGTTGGATGGGGAGCATTGCTGCACAGCTATTTTCAGGTCTCTCCAGAGATGTTGGATTGGGTTCTAGTCCGGGCTCTGCCTGGGCCACTCAAGGACATTCAGACTTGTCCCGAAGCCACTCCTGCGTTGTCTTGGCTGTGTGCTTAGGGTCATTGCCCTGTTGAAAGGTGAACCTTCGCCCCCAGTCTGAGGTCCTGAGCGCTCTGGAGCAGGTTTTCATCAAGGATCTCTGTACTTTGTTCTGTTTATCTTTCCCTCGATTCTGACTAGTCTCCCAGTCCCGGCTTCTGAAAAACATCCCCAAAGTATGATCCTGCCACCACCATGCTTCACTGTCGGGATGGTGTAGGGATGGCAGGTTTCCTCTACCATAAAGGCCTGATTTGGAGTGCTGCAGAGATGGTCGTCCTTTTGGAAGGTTCTCCCATCTCCACAGAGGAACTCTAGAGCTCTGTCAGTGACCATTGGGTCTTTGTCACCTCCCTGACCAAGACCCTTCTTCAATTGCTCAGTTCGGTCGGGCAGCCAGCTCGAGGAAGAGTCTTGGTGATTCCAAACTTCTTCCATTTAAGAATGATGGAGGCCACTGTTCTTGGGTACATCTTTTGGTACCCTTCCTCAGATCTGTGCCTCGACACAATCCTGTCTCGGAGCTCTACGGACAATTCCTTCAACCTCATGGCTTGGTTTTTGCTCTGACATGCACTGAACTGTGGGACCTTATATAGACAGGTGTGTGTGCCTTTCCAAATCAATTGACTTTACCACAGGTGGACTCAATGAAGTTGTAGAAACATCTCAAGGATGATCAATGGAAACAGGATGCACCTGAGCTCAATTTTGAGTCGCAAAGGGTCTGAATACTTATTTACACAAGTTATTTCTGTTTTTAATTTTTAATAAATGTGCAAAGATTTCTACAAACCTGTTTGCTTTGTCATTGTGTGTAGATTGAGGAATGTTTTATTTCATCCATTTTAGAAGGCTGTAACGTAACAAAATGTGGGAAAAGTCTGAATACTTTCCAAATGCATTGCATGCCCAGAAATTCAAATTGACACGCAAAACATATGTACACTTTCTGTCTTCCACTTACACATGAGAGGAACCAGAAATATCAAATGTTGAAAAGAGAGTGTGTGTGTGTGTAGCCTATATTTAGTCATTTAACACGAATGGGACCCACACGTCACACACACGTTGTGAATCATGGCCCAGTCATCTCCTGCCTATCCTCACAAGGTGTGTGTGTGTGGGGGTGGGTGGGGTGGGGGACAGGTCAGCACACTGTAGAGCTGTGTCAGTCAAACAGCAGTCAGGTGACCTGTGTGTTCAAGGAGCATTTAGAGCCGCAGACCCCGACCAACATGTCAGGATGGGTTCCACTCTGGCCCAGAGTGCACCTCTACATACTTTCCTGTCTTCTCTACACTTTCCTGTCTACCAATAAACCCATCAAATACACAGGGAGTGGGACTGCCCCAATCCTTAGAACAACGCTGGCTGGCTATAAGAGATGAGTGTAGTCGTAGAAATATAATATATAGATTGTATTTCTGTAAGTGTGAGACTGGTCAGAGTGCTGCCTGGTAATGGATTACTGCAGCAGGCTCTTCCAGGGGTGGGCAGACGGGCGGATATTAGTTGTTGGTGCAGTCTAGCACCAGAGAGAAGTGATTGTCATTGTTGACATGTTACTGGGACTGTTATGTTTCTTAAGGAACCTGAGTATGTACTTCTGTGTGAATGAGTTGGTACTTAATTAGTGTGTTTGTTTACTGTAGTGTGTGTATGAATCCACAAGTGTTGCCTCGGTGGTACAGTAGGCCAGCTGTGTGTGAGGGAGAGCTGCTGTGTTCATTGTCATTAGAGTGATACCCATCTGATTCTACATGGGCTGGCCACTTCCTCTCATATTGAGGGTCACCCTGGGAAGGGAGGGGTAAGCACGCACAAAGGCCTATGCATCAGGGTTTCCGTTAACTGGTAATAGCCGGCTTTTGGCCGCCATTTATTTATTTATTTTATACATTTTAAAAGGCAGATAAATAAAATTGGCACAAGCCAATTTTCCAGTAGAAGAAAAAATCTCATTGTGAAATAATGCTTTTTTTAAAACTTTTTTTTTTACTATTTGGTAGAAATCCCAGTCAATGTAAATACTTTTGACTGGTCATGGTCATCGGTCTGTAAGTTAATCTGTATAATTTAGGCACATTTAAATTGCCACATACATGTCAGATGCTGAAGCATCTCAAACAGCAAATGCATATGGTGCTTTAAAAACAACTGGGTTCCAGACTTGGAATTCTGAGTTGGATTACTGTTCCAAACTGGTTTTCCCAGTCGGAGCAAGTTGTTTTTTTTTGTCCCCCCCCCCCCCCCCAACTGTTCCCAGTTGATGTCAACGCACTGAAGTCCGATATTTCCCAGCTCCGAGTAGACAGTTGTTTTGAACGCAACAATGGGCACCGGAAGTCGGGCTTCATCAGACTATCACACACCACTTTGCAATGAGCTGGAGGCAGTATGCATTTTGAAAAAATATACTTAATTGTTTGAAACCTCAACTTTTTACTACATACACTCACAAAAAAAAGAAACGTCCTCTCACTGTCAACTGCGTTTATTTTCAGCAAACTTTGCATGTGTAAATATTTGTATGAACATAAGATTCAACAACTGAGACAAAATGAACAAGTTGCACAGACATGTGACTAATAGATATGGAATAATGTGTCCCTGAACAAAGGGGGGTGGAAAAATCAAAAGTAACAGTCAGTATCAGGTGTGGCCACCAGCTGCATTAAGTACTGCAGTGCATCTCCTCCTCATGGACTGCACCAGATTTGCCAGTTATTGCTGTGAGATGTTACCCCACTCTTCCACCAAGGCACCTGCAAGTTCCTAGATATTTCTGGGGGGGAATGGCCCTAACCCTCACCCTCCTATCTAACAGGTCCCAGACGTGCTCAATGGGATTGAGATCCGGGCTCTTCGCTGGCCATGGCAGAACACTGACATTCCTGTTTTGCAGGAAATCACGCACAGAATGAGCAGTTTGGCTGGTGGCATTGTCATGCTGGTGGGTCATGTCAGGATGAGCCTGCAGGAAGGGTACCACATGAGGGAGGAGGATGTCTTCCCTGTAACGCACAGCATTGAGATTGCCTGCAATGACAACAAGCTCAGTCCGATCATGCTGTGACACACCGCCCCAGACCATGACTGATCCTTCACCTCTAAATCGATCCCGCTCCAGAGTACAGGACTCGGTGTAACGCTCATCCCTTCGATGATAAACACGAATCCAAACCATCACCCCTGGTGGGACAAAACCGTGATTTGTCAGTGAAGAGCACTTATTGCCAGTCCTGTCTGGTCCAGTGACGGTGGGTTTGTGCCAATCGGTGACGTTGTTGCAGGTGATGTCTGGTGAGGACCTGCCTTACAACAGGCCTGCAGTCCATGCCCTCATTCCAGCGTCAGTCCACCATCTCTCAGCCTATTGCGGACAGTCTGGTGTCACTCCGGCAGTTGCTGCCATCCTGTCCCGCAGGTGTGATGTTCGGATGTACCGATCCTGTGCAGGTGTTACATGTGGTCTGCCACTGCAAGAACGATCAGCTGTCCGTCCTGTCTCCCTGGGGCGCTGTCTTAGGCGTATCACAGTATGGACATTGCAATTTATTGCCCTGGCCACATCTGCAGTCCTCATGCCTCCTTGCAGGATGCCTAAGCACATTCACGCAGATGAGCAGGGACCCTGGGCATCTTTCTTTTGGTGTTTTTCAGAGTAAGTAGATAGGCCTCTTTAGTGTCCTTAGTTTTCATAACTGTGACCTTAATTGCCTACAGTCTGTAAGCTGTTAGTGTCTTAACGACCGTTCCACAGGTGCGTGTTCATTAATAGTTTATGGTTCATTGAACAAGCATGGGAAACAGTGTTTAAACCCTTTACAATGAAGATCTGTGAAGTTATTCGGATTTTTACGAATTATCTTTGAAAGGCGGGGTCCTGAAAAAGTGGCGTTTCTTTTTTTATTATGTTTATTATGAGGCATGTCTTACCTAGTTTCAAAGTAGCCTAGACAAAAGCGTGCAATTATTTAAAATAAACTCTTTAATTGGCCAGTATCCAAAGGCACAATTTATTCGTATTAGCAACCCATGCTAGTTGTTGAATATTAGATCTCCCCTCTTAATGTCTAACGGATGTTTTCACCTTTCACATCAAACTGCTCACATGTGTGGTGTGTTGTCCCCTAATTGCATTATGGAATGAACATTTGCGTGTGTCCTACTGCCTTGTGCGCATTGCTGCAATTGTATAATGTTAAGTATGAACAGTATCAACATTGTAAGCTAAACGTTCTGATCTGTTTCATCAGACTCATTGCTTTTTTAACAATTTTATTATTATTATTATTATTATTATTATTATTATTATTTATTTATTTTCATATGTAGCCTAGGCCTACTGCTTGTATGAATTTGGGATCTATCATCCCACAACTGTCCCAGAATTTGTTTGGAATAGGCCATTTCTTTCTCAACAAACTGATCAATAGAATAGGGCAACTTTTTTAACTATGGGGGATAGTAGATTGACACAGGCTAGTGATTTTCCTGTTCATTAGGCATACTTGTCTTGTTGGCTGAGGTGCCCTCTGTTGTACACACACCTCTTGGTGTGACCTTATTAGGCTATGTCAGCACATCCTGTGTGTATGGTCTCTCTGCCCTGGCAACAGGAAGTGACTGTCACCACCACTTTTGAGGGAGGGTGGGTGGGCCGCGCATGCTAAAAATCATTAAAACTATAGCCTGTTTATTTACATTTCATGTCTAGTTATATGTACATATAAACTACTCTTAATTACCTCGTGCTCCTGCATATCAACTCGGTACTGGTACCCTGTGTATATAGCCATGTTGTTACTCATTGTGTATTTATTACTTGTTATTGCTTTTCTGTTTTCTCTGCGTTGTTTGCACCCGTAAGTAAGCATTTCACTGTTAGTCTACACCTGTTGTTGCTGATGTAAAAATGGCTTTATAAATGCATTTGATTTGTTTACAAAGCATGTAACGAAATAAACTGTGGTTTGATCGTATTTTTTACTATTTTGAAACGTTTGACTCTCTTGACGTGTGTGTGTGTGTTAGGATTTACAATGTCTATACAGTGTGGTCTGACCGGGTGTGATTGTGTGTTCCAGGTGCAGTACAAGGAGGAGTTTGAGAAGAACAAAGGGAAAGGTTTCAGTGCTGTGGCCGACACGCCAGAGATGCAGAGAATCAAGAAAACACAGGACCATATCAGCAACGTACGTCTATCTGTCAACACACACACAGGACAGGAACAACAACCACCAGTCCATCTCTCTCCCTCACCCTCAGGTTGTCTCAAATGGAACCCTGGTCAAAGTAGTCCACTATAGGGATCAGGGTACCATTTGGGACTCAGGCCTGTCTTTATCCCTTACCTGCAGTGCTGGCTCCTTTGACCGCTCACGCTCTCTCATATATAAATACACTACATGGCCAAAAGTATGTGGACATCTGCTCATTGAACATCTCATACCAAAATCATGAGCCTTAATGTGGAGTTGGTCCCCCCTTGTTGCTATAACAGCCTCCACTCTTCTGGGAAGGCTTTCCACTAAATGTTGGAACATTGCTGCGGGGACTTGCTTCCATTCAGTCACAAGAGCATTAGTGAGGTCGGGCACTGATTTTGGGAATTAGGCCTGTCTCGCAGTCTGCGTTCCAATTCATCCCAAAGATGTTCGATGGGGTTGAGGTCAGGGCTCTGTGCAGGCCAGTCAAGTTCTTCCACACCGATCTTGACAAACCATTTCTATATGGACCTGCACGGGGGCATTGTCATGCTGAAACAGGAAAGGGCCTTCCCCAACTGTTACCACAAAGTTGGAAGCACAGACTCGTCTAGAATGTCATTGTATGCTGTAGCGTTAAGATTTCCCTACACTGGAACTACGGGGCCTAGCCCGAACCTTGAAAAACAGCCCCAGACCATTATTCCTCTTCCACCGAACTTTACAGCTGGCACTATGCAATGGGGCAGGTAGCGTTCTCCTGGCATCTGCCAAACCCAGATTCGTCCTTCAGACTGCCAGATGGTGAGGTGTGATTCATCACTCCAGAGAACACATGTCCACTGCTACAGAGTCCAATGGCAGCGAGGTTTACACCACTCCAGCTGACGCTTGGCAACGCACGTGGTGAGCTTAGGCTTATATGCAACTGCTCGGCCATGGAAACCCATTTCATGACTCTCCCAATGAACAGTTATTGTGCTGACGTTGCTTCCAGAGGCAGATTGGAAATCCGTAGTGAGTGTTTCAATCGAGAACAGATTATTTTTTAAAGAGCTTCAGCACACAGCAGCCCCGTTCTGTGAGCTTGTGTGGTCTACCACTTCGCGGCTGAGACGTTGTTGCTCCTAGACGTTTTCACTTCACAATAACAGCACTTACAGTTGACCGGGGCAGGTCAAGTAGGGCAGAAATTTGACTAACAGACTTGTTGGAAAGGTGGCTTCCTATGACGGTGGCACATTGGAAGTAACTGAGCTCTTCAGTAAGGCCATCATATTGCCGGTGTTTGTCTATGGAGTTTGCATGGCTTTGTGCTTGATTTTATACACCTGTCAGCAACAGCTGTGGCTGAAATAGCCGAATCCATGAATTTCAAGGAGTGTCCACATACTTTAAACCATTTAGTATGTATGTGTGTTATGTATTCATGCACGTCCTTACCACTCTGATGTGCAGATTGTCTCTTAGTCCAGAAGTACTGTGTGAAGTACTGTGTGAAGCCTGGGCACAGGGTTATGTTACTTTGTCCCTCTGTGGTCCTCTGTTGCAGAAGGCTGCTGCCTAGGGTCTTGCTTGCTCTGGCAGACCAGGGACACACATCCTGACATCGCAGAACATAGTTGCCCTGCTCTGTCTTCTCTATGACTTAATGAGTGTGGAGGGTGTTGGTTAATTACTGTTTTCATACAGGAACAGATCCTGTGTGTCTGAGACGGTGGAAACAGACACACACACACACACACACACACACACACACACTTATTACCACACACACACACACACACACACACACACACACACACACACACACACACACACACACACAACACTTTTACAACCCCAGGCAAATACAGAGAAGAGAAACCTCATGAGAAGTCTGTTAGTGTCCCAGCTGTTAAGTGTGTGTGTGAGAACAGACCAAGCCAAGGGGTGCGGCTGATGATCTCTTTCTCTCCCTCCTTTCCCCACTTTCTCTCCCTCCTCCTCGGATGGACCCACACTCAGTAGGCCAGAGAGAGACCGACATGTCCAGCTCTCTTTGAAATGTGAGATGTCCAACTCCAGCCCCTTCACGTTCACAACTGTCTGTCTGGACTAGTCCCCGTCTCTCTCTCTCTCTCTCTCTCTCTCTCTCTCTCTCTCTCTCTCTCTCTCTCTCTCTCTCTCTCTCTCCTTATCTCTCTGTCATATGACTCTAATTCACATTCATTTAGAACGTTCACTAAATTCTCCAGCCCTCTCTCCCTTCCTACCTCCTTTAACTTTCTACTGATTCATGTAGTGAAGGTTAAGAGGAAGGGGGGGCAATTTTGTGTCTGGGGGTGAGACTGGCATGGGCTTTTCCTGTTCTCTCACACACACACACACACACACACACACACACACACACACACACACACACACACACACACACACACACACCATCTGTGTGCAACCTTCGCCTTCAAAACAAACAGAAGTAATGTCAGATTCTCTCATGTAACATATTGAACATGTTGCTCGCTCTCTCGCATTAAGAAAACTGTCTTCTCACAGTCACTGAACGCAATATCCTCACTCACGCTTAACACTGTCTTCTCCTCCACTTAACACGGTCTTCTCCTCCACTTAACACACTGGCCTCTTTCACCCACCCAGGGAGGGAGAGAGGGGGCAGAATCTAGGCTGTGTCAGTCTTATCATTCAGTCAGGCTGGGAATAGTAGGGCTGTTATACTGCAGAAAAGGATCTGTCTCTCTCAGGTTTATTGGTCATTTAGAGATGAATGCTGTCTCTCTCTGTGATGTTGGCTGGGTTGTTATATTAGGGCTGGTGCTGCTGGTTGTGATGCAGCTTTGATATACCTGAATAAATAAGGAAAGCATGTACTGCCATCCAGGACCTCTATACAAGTCGGTGTCAGAGGAAAGCCCTAAAAATGGTCAAAGACTCCAGCCACACTAGACTGTTCTCTCTGCTACTGCCACGGTACCCCCCTCCTCCCCCCCCTTCACTCCTGTGCTACTCTGCTATTCATAGTCACTTTAATAACTCTACCTACATGTACATATTACCTCGACTAACTGGTGCCCCCACACATTGACTCTGTACCGGTACCCCCTGTATATAATATCGTTATTGTTATTTTACTGCTGCTCTTTAACTACTTGTTACTATTTATTTCTTATTTGTATTTTTTAAACTGCATTGTTGGTTAGGAGCTTGTAAGTAAGCATTTCACTGTAAGGTCGGCGCATGTGACTAAAAGGTAATTTTCACCTAGTATTTTTGTTAGACATGATATATTCTGCACCATTCTTTTCTGTCTTCCTCCTTTGGATCTCTGTTACTCTTTTCAATTTCTTACCCTCGCTTTAGGCCTGTCTCTCTCTCTCGCTCTCTCTCCACTTTTTCTCATTTCACCTGTTCCTGGTGATGTGTCAGCAAGGGTTGCTAGGCAGCGCTGAGGTCACCCAACTTCCGGCTGCGATGTCATTTCCTGTGTCAGCAGGCCTATTGTAGAAATGGAGAAGCACATAGCTTAGCACTGTAGCGCCGCACCTATTACACACACCGCCCTACTGCCTGGAGAGGGATCTGGAGACACCTGCTGGACACGACAGGAACTGCACTTTATTTCCCTGCTCTAAATAGCTATCTGCTGGACTGGTAGTCAACAGGATGCAATTTGAATTTTCTTATCAAACTAAGCAGCACCATACTTGACGTCTGGGTGTTATATCTAGTCACTATGTATCAGAGCTAAATGACAAATGTCACAATGTAAATATAATGTGTGTGTGTGTGTACACAGATTAAGTACCATGAGGAGTTTGAGAAGAACAGGATGGGAGGAGAAATCCCATCTCCCCAGCCCAACAGCCCCAATCCAGGTACACATGCTGTCTCTCTCTCTCACTCACACACACACACACACACACACACACACACACTATGAAAATACATTTATTAAAGATGCACGATGACATTTCCTGTTTGCTAAAATTCCAATGGTCTGCCTAATTTCACAAGCAAGTAAAGTGTAGAGAATTATTGTACCATCTAAAATATATTTTTCAAGACCAACATGTGATTACATTTTGTAGCTTTAACATCAGTGAGAGTAGACACATGGTTACATTTATCCCTGGGCATAACATTTTTGTTTTTTCTGCTCTGTGGACAGTTCCTGTTTTTTAGCACACCTGAATACAATGATTGTGAGCTAGTGGTTAACCTGTGCATTCACTGTGTACATGTTATCACCTCTCAATATCACAGAGAGTCATTGTTCTAATAATTGACTGAAAGGCACTAAATGATGGCTGCAAGTTTTGACTTGCTGTGCTGTGGAATTCTCTGTATCAGAGCCCTGGGGCTGACCAATGAGGTGCCAGTTAGATGGAGGGATAGGGGGGATTGTTTCAGAGTCCCGGGGAATGGGGGATCCCATTTGTCAGACTGAATAGCCAAAAATGTCTATCCTTCACTCTGATTCAATCACTCACAATTCTCTCTCCCCAACTCTCTCTCGCTATCTCTGGCTCTCTCCTCCCCCTCTCCTTTTCCCCCTCTCTCACCAGTGTTCCAGCAGCCCCACCAGTCCCCTGCTGCGTCTAAGAACTACAGCTATGAGCCAGTAGCGGCTCCTGGACCAGTCCGTCAGGTGGCCGCCGCCCCCCCTCCCAGCTCCGGGGTGAGACAGAACCCTCCTCTCTCTTGTGTTGCCATCCCAAATGGCACCCTATTCCCTATTTAAAGCACTGCTTTTTTTTACCAGGGCCAGTTGTGGCCCGGTCGAAAGTAATGCACTATTTAGGGAAAGGGCTGCCGTTTGGGACGTAGGCACTGTTCTCTCTGCATGGGGGCCTCCACTGTGTATGCCCCCCCCCCCCCCCCAGTACCTTTGTCTTGTAGCAGAGACTGACTGTCTCTGTTGAAGGTGGTGTTATAGGAACTTCATGTTCTCTTTCTCTCCCTTTCTCCGTACCTTCTCCCTTCCCTCCCTCCTATTCCTTTACATCCCCTCACCCTCCATCTCTCTCTCTCTCTCTCGTTCTCTCTCTTTCACTTGTTCTCTCTCGTTCTCTCTCTCTTTCACTCGTTCTCTCTCTCTTTCACCCGTTCTCTCTCTCTCTCTTTCACCCGTTCTCTCTCTCTCTCTTTCACTCGTTCTATATATCTATACATATATATCTCCCCCTTCTCTTCCTGTGTGTAGAAGCGGTACCAGGCGGTGTATGACTATGCTGCAGCCGACGAGGACGAGGTGGGCTTCCTGGAGGGAGATGTGATCGTGGACGCGCAGGTGATCGACGAGGGCTGGATGTACGGCCGTGTCGAGCGCACTGGCCAGCAGGGCATGCTGCCTGCTAACTATGTAGAGGCCATCTGATCTGAGAAAGAGAAGTGTGGGAGGGAGGGAGAGAAGCAAATGAAAAGCCCAGTGCCATCTCATCTTAATGCCGCTTTCTATTTCTTTCACTCGTTCCCTGATCTGTCCTGTAAGACCCCCCCCCCCCCCCCGGTCTGCTCTCCTCCAACGACAGACTCTCTGTGCTGCCGTCTGTCTGTCTGTTTGTCTGCCTGTCTCTGTCCCAATTCTTCGGTCCACTAAAAAAAAAGCAGTCACAAGTGGGATTTAAGTCTTACAGAAGTAACATGCCCCCATCTTACAGGCTATATATACGTCAGGGGTCATAGTGTATCACAACTATCCTAGCTACAGCACTTCATTTTCCAGCAAACTATGATGCAAAACGATATGAACCTCCCCCTTTGTCAATCAAGTTGCCATGACAGCAGAGAACTGAGGCAAATGTGGTCATGAGAAAATGAGTTTGGAATGTGGGTGTGGCATCTTCAGAAGTAGTTTTTTCTTCTTCTTTTTTCCGTTTTTGAAACTGGTTGAAATTGGTCTGACTGGAAGCTCAGTGTAGAATCTTACTATATCTGGGCAGTGAGAACTCAGCTTGAATATTTGACTTGTGTACATTCCATTATCCATCAATACCCCATTGTTGTCGCATCAGCCAGTCAGTGAGCAGTCTACAGTATCAGTCTTACCAGAGAGGTCTTATATATTTCTATAACTACACGTACGCATTTATCAATAGTACTTATCTGTTACCTCACCTGTCTTACCCTGTCCTGCACTGCATTGTGGGTATTGTTCTGAAACTCAACTGGAATCCTATCTAAACTGAAGAGCGCCTCCTGCCTTGCCTTGTACCTCAAGTTCAGGCATTTGAAGTACAGGAGGGATCAGGGACGAGTTAGTTAGGGGACGTGGTTACAATCTTCTTACAATCATGTCATCACCTTAGTCAGTGGGTGTGAAGCTATTCCTCATTCTTGCTGTCTCCCGCTCGCAGCCTCATGCCTTCCGACAGTCTTACAGGAAGATGAGTGACGTGATGTAGGGAGGGGAGGGGGTCTGGGGCGGAGAGAGGGGGTAGGATCAGGCCAGGTCCTGCCCCTTCCAAGAGAACCAACATCCGAGTTGATCAATCGTAAGCGCGAAGGCCAAACACAATTCCCAAAACAATTCTGTATTGTCAATCTTTTCTCATTTTTTTCAAATTATTATTTTTTTCACTTGTTTTGTTGTTAAACATTCCAGTCCTTTGTTATGAGAAGTGTTGAACTGGGGTCAGAAATCCAGGCTGTGGTAAATGTTAGTGTTTCTATTTCCTATCATGCTGTTTTTTTCCCCCCTTTGCTGTTGTTGGTATTCTAAGAGGCTTATTTTAAAAATGTCAATGTATCAAATACATTTCGGAAATAAAACGGCAACTCGATTTATGAACCAATGAGGCACGCTAGTTTTGTCTAGACGTGTGCGTATGCTGGGTTAGCAATCCCACCGATTTAGATCCATGGGGTAAATCAACCATCATGGGTTATGTATTTGCCTGATAATTCCTCAACCTAATTTGCCTGTTTTGTTGTGCCAACTCGTGAATGGACTATCTCGCCCAGTTCTCTTTTCCTTGAAACTTCGAAGAGCAATGTTCTGGAGTGCCACTGGCTCATGAATATTCACATGCTCATTAATGAGCAGTCGTCATGGCGCACAGTAACATTAGGCCCCCGCTCTCTCGTCCGCATTTATAGGTAATCTCTGACATTCTATAGGCACACATTTCCAGAGGACATTCCCTACCTATGTAGTGGCACGCCTGTGTTGCATAGAAAACTGAGAAATGTTACTCGACAATGACGTAACTTTCATAGTCGTAGCTACAAGATCTGTCTGGATGTCCTGTCACGGGGCAGGTTCTTCCAGTGCCGACGGATCGTTGTACATTCCGTGTGAGGCTGGGAGAGGGACGCGGTGAACTCCTCCTCGACCGCTTACTTCTTTCCTTATCTTTCCCACCATACTGTTTCATCCCCTTCCCTGATGCGCTGTGACAGTCACAGATGAGGGGAGGGAATTAAAAGTCTTGTTCCGCTTTATAAAAACAAAGCCGTACTCCCGCCGTGTAGCCTGATTTGATAGTGGTATTGTACAGTTATTTTGGGTTGTGGGTCATGGTGCTGGGGAAGGAAGGGGCTTTTGCCTGCAGACTAAACTGTAGTGTGGAATGATTTTGATCTAATGAGGTGAAGGGGCAGTATAAAGGGTAAACGTTACCCGTTTTAGTACCAGTGTGGTGGGATGTGTTGGACAATAAGTAGGTGTTGACCGTTCATATCATTTTGGCTTCAACTTTGTAATGTGATGAGTTATAACAATGATGCTTAAATGAATTAGAATGAACACAACGCACACCTCAACCCGACTGGATAATCAGATTGCCATGCTGATAAAAAAAAAGAAGGTAAGTCTAGGCTGGCATTTAGCATCTATGATCTCTACTTGACAACTGGACATTTTTAAACTCGTACACTGTATGAAGGGCCGTTTTTGGGGCAGAGCCATTTGAAGTCTCACTTGCTTTGCTGCAGTAACTGAAGAAAGGGTGAAGAGGAAGAGGTGGTTTGGCTTGACGTGAATGGGGTGTTGGGAGTTTTTATGAATTTGGTTGGCCTCTTGTACAGTATCTGCAGTCAATGCCTCTCAAAATAAAATTGCCTTGGCTACTTGGAGGCTTTGGTGTGTTTTATAGATAGGGAATAAACCAAGCCTACGTTGGCTGCCACAGCTGTTTTTCCTTTGCAGTGATTTGTTTTAGTTGCTAGGGGGATTTAGGAGCGAGGTGAATGATGGTGGTAGTTGGAGGGAAACCAATCCAAAGTGGCTAAAGACGAGCCAATTGTGTTTTTGTGCGACTTGAGTGATGATAGACCACAGCGGCAAGGTGTAGACATTATTATTGTACCATGTTATTGTCTGTATTGAGCTGGATGGGGCTAGGAAAGGGATGCTACTAGGAAAGCGTACTACTACCCCCAACCTGGGGAAAGGAAAGACTAGGAATCCGCCAGGAGACCAATATTCTCTTCTGCTTTGGTATCACTCCTACAACTCTGCAGTATCATATCTCATATCATCACCGTGTTCTCCTCCCCCAATGTATAGTGGTCATATCAGTCCTATGGCCAAGAGTCCTCCAACCTTCTACCCCAATTAAAGACTCCTATGTCCTATGCTTCTGATGAATCAACCATTCCTTGCTTTTGTATGATACTGGTATAGGAAGTGCAGATATAAATCAACCAACCACAAACACTGACCTAGCATTCAGACCGATGTTGTGCATTCCATCAAAAAATGATTTTGTTTTGATAGCATTTTTTTCATTTTTTACATGCATATATTGACATTCTTAAAAGAAAATCAGACTCCAGTTGAATTTTAAGGAACTGATAAAAGCATCTCATGTTGCCCTGTTTCAGCACTTCGAATTGTACTTAAATATTCTACAGATTAAATAAAATGTCATTTTTACTCGGTAGCGTCCAGTATTATTTGCTTCCTTCAGTGTAAATTATTCCTCATTCGGTGTGATTCCTTGACTATATGACTACGATTTTGCTGAACACTAAACGCAGATTGCATGTATTAAATGCATATGAGACTGGGCCCTCAGCAAAAATAAATATCCCATGTTTTACGCTACTCCCTATCCTGGTTTTAATGTCTACCCGTATGCTTCCACGCGTACAATATTATAGAAAGTATAGGGCGGGGAGGGGTTTCGTGCAGAGAAGAGATTATTCTGCTCCGGCTATTTCCGATCTCCCCCGATCTGCGCCGGTTTTAAGGGGGCTTCCAATTTCTTCGTCGTGTGTTCTGGCGATACATCTGCATCCTCCATTTCTGCCATTCTCATCATGTTGGACATTTTAGTGTTGATGTTTTTTGCTATCATGGGACTTGTTTTCCTATCCTACATCATTTACATGTTATGATGTGTGCCCGGATTTTGGACCCAGCCGGTGAGCCGCTCCTACATCCGCGGTACCCATCGCTGACGATGGTAAGTAGCGCACACAGATGAAAACGTCAGCCTCTTATGCTCTTTAGTTATTGAATTGTAGGTGTACAATTGCAAAGATACAAAAATGAAAGATTAAGTTGTATATGACAGTGCTGAAACATTGATGGGCTATATACATATTTTTGAGAATCTAAAAACAGTTTCTAGTTAGCGTTATGATACGATGTTGGTTCATACTATTAAGAATCTTTCCACCGGTATTTATTTGCAATTATGACGCTATATTAATGGTGGTTAAGGTGTTGGGAACTCCGTTTACCCTGTGTCCCGCATGATAGAAATAACAGGAAAGAATAACACTGACGGGGAGCATAATAAATGTGACACCTGTGCATCCTGCTCAATCTCTGTTCCAGGGAGGAATGCTCTTCAACGTGGAGGAGAAGGGGGGCTTTACTGCTCCTCTGGGGGGAATGAAGATGGCCCATCAGAGGGGGGAGACCTTGTAGGGTGGATAGACTGGCAGCTGGTGGACACTTCTCTGTTGGTCTCTAGATTCAGCCACCCGACTATGATGACCCTTATCGAGATCTGGTCTCCTGTACCCCAGTAGGCTCCAATAGGCAACCCCTGTGCCCTACTGACTCCTCTTCTTAAATGATGATCTGTGTGTAGAACGCATAGGAGTTAGTAAAGATGTCATTGGTAAGGATGTAAAGCTATAAGGAGTAAGGTTGTATTGCAGTAGTATTGTTTGTGCCTATTTGACTACACTGTGAGGATTAACACTAACCCCCAAACTGTGCAATGTACAATATCTCCATGTTAAGTGCATGGTTTTGTGTGTTAGGCTATATTAGTAAGTCAAAGATAGAGACTTCATCCTATCAAGGAACTTGGACAGTTATTATCTTAGTCCTAGTTGTTTTCTATGAACAGGCTGAGATGCTCTTGATTGACCTCTACTTGATCTAAGCGTTGAAGCAGGGCTATGTCCTCTCTGCCCTTTTTACAATCAGTGAACCTAAAAGGCCAGGGGGTTGTGTTAATGCAATAGCTATTAGCCACAGTCACACAGAGATTATATTGGCATGTCAGTACTAACAAAAAATGTATACATTAAAAGTATTAGCTAAACAGTTTTTTTCAGAAGCTCTGTTTGTGTTCCTGGAAGAGAGGTAATTCCATCTAATTATTGCATTAAATTGATAGGATCCGGAAGTAACTCGCATATCATCAGTCTTGTCACTGTAATCATGAATGACTGATTTATCTTAAACAGTATTGATAACAGTCGAGTGGTCCACACACTGAATGCATGTTTTTATCCCTCAGATTCATCACTGTAGTTTGTTTTTCTCACACAAACATAAGTGTTATATTTATCAGAGCCAAGGCAAATGCCGATATTTTTGTGATGCCGTTGAAATAAAGGTTTATTTCACTTCAAAATGTGTGAATGTGCATAGGTATGCGAGAGGGAGTGAATCATTTGTAGGATTTTTTTTTATGTTTGCCTACATTTGAAGGTTTGAGTACAGAAGAAACAAGATTGCAAGCCAGCTGTTGACATAAGAGGGATTGTGTGTGTGAACCTACACAGTGTACAAAATATATTTTGCCCTCAGAACAGCTTCAATTCGTCAGGGCATGGACTCTACAGTGTGTTGAAAGCGTTCCACAGGGTTGTTGGCTCATGTTGACTTCAATGCTTCCCACAGTTGTGTCGAGTTGGCTGGATGTCCTTTGGGTTGTGGACTATTCTTGACACACATGGGGAAACTGTTGAGCGTGAAAAACCCAGCAGCGTTGCTGTTGTTGACACAAACCGGTGCGCCTGGCATCTACTGCTATACCCCGTTCGAAGGCGCCTCAATCCCATGTATTTGAACCAGGTCTGTCGGGTTATAGGGTTATTTGAACTAATATTTTTGGAATTAAGTATTTTAAAATCATAGGCTATTTGAAGGAAATAATTGTAACCTATTTTCAAATACTTCTATAGAAGTACACTGTGTATGTGCGCACACGTCCCCTCATGTCAACATGAAGCAATTGACACGAAGTCCAGCTGGCTTGCGATCTTGCAATTCTACACATTTTGCCATTACACATGTTATATGTTCATCTGATATTTGAGTGAGAGTGACTTACACAATCAATGGGGCCCCCCTGGAGGTCAGGGCCCCTGGGCACATGACTTGCATTCCAGATAAACCATTTTTATTTTGGGGTGGGAGGCCCCCTAGAGGTTGAGGGGAAACAGCATTGAGTACAGTAGATCAATAAAGCTACAATACTCTAGCAAATGGTTTCCCAAACTCTGTCCTGGGGCCCCAACTGGGTGCACATTTAGGTTTTTGCCCCAGCACTACACAGCTGATTTAAATAATCAACTCATCAAGCTTTGATTATTTGATTCAGCTGTGTATTGCTAGGGCAAAAAACTAAACGTGCACCCAAGCGGGGCCCCAGGACCGAGTTTGGGAAACACTGCTCTTGCAGGTGTGAAAGCTGCATAAGCTGAAAAACCTTGCTAGTGCATAGGTCAAATGTAGCTTTGTCATGCTCATTTGAATTTCCTGTGTTTTTCTGCTTCAGACAAATGATTTCTCTTAAAACGTTGTTTTTGTAGTTAATCATACAAAAGAGAAGGAGCATTTGACCAGCACGACTTCATGTACAAACTTTATTTTTCATTGGCTGATCAATTAAAGTTCAATGCAGATCTACAAACACATTCACTATCAATGACTAGAATAACAAATTGAGTTTTAAAAGATGATAAACACGTAGTCATTTTAAAGCCTGTGTATCATTAAAGTCATAGTTGTGTAGTATAAAAAAATGATCCATCCAAACTAATGCTGAAAACGAATCACCACACCATCTCTATATGATCTGATGTGTACAAGCTTGTTCCATCAAGATCGAGATATCTAGGTGGACATAACCCGTTTTAGCATGGACATTGGCATTGAGGACTTCCAGCATTTTAAAATAGTCAACTGGGTGGCTTGGGACATGGGAGCAATCAGCCAATGATCAAATTGTTCCCTATTGTTTGGCTTTAAGCTACAGTGCATTCGGAAAGTATTCAGACTCCTTCTCTTTTTCCACATTTTGTTACGTTACAGCCTTATTCTAAAATTGATTATATTGTTTTTTTCCCTCATCAATCTACACACAATACCCCATAATGACAAAGCGAAAACAGGTTTATAGAAATGTTTGCAAATTTAAAAAATATATATTTTAAAAAATACCTTATTTACGTAAGTATTCAGACCTTTTGCCATGAGACTTGAAATTGAGCTCAGGTGCATCCTGTTTCCATTGATCATCCTTGATGTTTCTACAACTTGATTGGAGTCCACCTGTGGTAAATTGAATGGACATGATTTGGAAAGACACATACAGTACCTGTCTATATAAGGGTCCCACAGTTGACAGTGTATGTCAGAGCAAAAACCAAGCCATGAAGTCAAGGAATTGTCTGTAGAGCTCTGAGACAGGATTGTGTTGAGCCACAGTTCTGGGGAAGGGTACCAAAACATTTATTCAGCATTAAAGGTCCCTAAGAACATAGTGGCCTCCATCATTCTTAAATGGAAGGTGTTTGGAGCCACTGATACTCTTCCTAGAGCTGGCCTCCCGGCCAAACTGAGCAATCGGGGCAGAAGTGCCTTGGTCAGGGAGGTGACCAAGAACCCAATGGTCACTGACAGCTCTAGAGCTCCTGTGGCGATGGGACAAACTTCCAGAAGGACAACCATCTCGGCAGTGCTCCACCAATCAGGCCTTTATGGTAGAGTGGCCAAAAGGAAGCCACTCCTCAGTAAAAGGCACATGGCAGCCCACTTGGGGCGAAGGTTCACCTTCCAACAGGACAACGACCCTAAGCACACAGCCAAGACAACGATCAAACGTCTCCGGAAAGATCTGAAAATAGCTGTGCAGCGGCGCTCCCCATCCAACCTGACAGAGCTTGAGAGGATCTGCAGAGAAGAGTGTGAGAACCTCCCCAATAGGGTCTTAATACTTAAGTAAATGTGATCCGTTTTTTGAAATACATTTTCACAAATGTCTAAACCTGTTTTTATCTTTGTCATTATGGGGTATTGTGTGTTGATCGATGAGGGATTTTTTAAAAATAATCCATTTTAGAATAAGGCTGTGACGTAACGAAGTGGAATAAGTCCAGGGTTCTGAATACTTTCCGAATGCCCTGTTTATCAAAGATGGTGGATAAATTAAATGCATGTTTTTTTTCCCCATAAAAATGGTCAAGGTTCCTGTCTGTGTAAGTAGGCGTTCCCTCTTTCGCATGAGCTGTGATCTCGCACGGGAACTCATGCTCAAAGGTGGTCACGCGCGAGAGAGTGCCCACTTAAGCAGACAGGAACCATGACAATTTTCTTCGATGGGAAACTGCCCATTGGTGATATTTTAAGGTATCCAATCGGGAGAAACTCATCCCACAGTCAGAGCAGGAGTAGGGCTTCTCACCTGTGTGTATACCTTGGTGTTTTTTTAAGCTGCTCAGTTGAGAAAAACTCTCCCCACAGTCAGAACAGGAGAAAGGCTTTTCTCCAGTGTGCACTCTCTGATGAACTGATGGAGCTTGTGATTTTGTGAAGCACTTCCCACAGTCAGTGCAGTAATACGGATTCTCTCCCATGTGTATTTTTAGGTGTATTTTTTCTTTCTTTGCTTTGATAGAAATGGGAACATCTCCTCGCAATGTGGGCAGTTGTGAGACCTCCGTTGCTCTGTGATCTTTCTACTGTTGCTCTCTGGATGTAGAGAATGTCTCAACACAGTCTCCCGTGTGAACAACATCCAAAGAACAAGTCAGTTGGTGTGATATACACAGTGTACAAAACATTAGGAACACCTGCTCTTTCGATGACAGACTGACCAGGTGAATCCATGTGAAAGCTAAGATCCCTTATTGGTGTCACCTGTTAAATCCACTTCAAGTCAGTGTAGATGAAGGGGAGGAGACAGGTTGAAGAAGGATTTTTAAGCCTTGAGACAGATGTTGTATGTGTGTCATTCAGCAGGTGAGTGGGCAAAACAGAATATTTGAGTGCCTTTGAACAGGGTAGGGTAGTAGGTGACAGGCGCACCGGTTTGAGTGTGTCATTAACTGCAACGTTGCTGGGTTTTTCCACGCTCAACAGTTTCCTGTGTGTATCAGGAATGGTCCACCACCCAAAGGACATCCAACCAACTCGACACAACTGTGGGAAGCATTGGAGTAAACATGGGCCAGCATCCCTGTGGAACACTTTCGACACCTTGTAGAGTCCGTGCCCCGAAGAATTGAGGCTGTTCTGAGGGCAAAAGGGTGTACAACTCAATATTAGGAAGGTGTTCCTAATGTTTTGTACACTCTGTACACATGACTTATACATAGACTCTACAATACAAAGGGGGGATAAAACGGTTCTAAAAGTGGATGACAGTCAAAGAAAATGACCTGCCACTCGCTATCACCAGGGTTAGCAACTACACAGACTTAGCAACTACACAGACTCATTTCATAGAACTTCAAATCACAGGCAGTTTGTCTACTTCATTTCTTTAAACTGCTCGTTGAGCACTCCAGATAGCACAGTTCATAAATCAAATTAAATGCTGGCAATGCTGGACAGGTTTGAATGTTGCTGTCTGTGTAACGCTCAATGAGTGAATGGGTGTGGAGTCAGACGCAGAGAGCAAAGGATTCGGGAGAAAACACGCTTTAATGTCCAAAACCAAAAATAACAAAATAGTTATACCCAACACAGGCGTAACTATTACTACAGTAAGTACCCTTAAGTAAAAATACCAGGACAGCGAGAAAACCCAACAAAACACTAACACCTCTCACAAATACAAAAGAACAAGCCTGCACAAACAGAAGCGGGCTAAACGACCTTAAATAACACCACCCTAACAATCAACCAATGAACAGGTGAAAACAATTAGACAAAACCAAACGAACACGGAACAAAGGATCGGTGGCAGCTAGTAGACCGGCGACGACGACCGCCGAGCGCCACCCGAACAAGAAGGGGAGCCACCTTCGGTAATATTCGTGACAGTCTGGGTGCACAGTGATGTGGGCTGATGTGGCCAAAATGCCAGGGCTGAATTTTTGTCCCAGTCCACCAATGCATCCAACACTGAAAATAAAGCTAGCTGTCATTGGTGACCGAGTTCCGGTCGTAGTGACGTTGATCAAGGGAGGAGGAAATGGTGTTCCTTCAGAGGGCAAGAATGCAATGTTTGTTAGGAGAAATGCAATATTATCACAAGGAGACGTATACTTGGAATACAGAGGAGGAACGTTGGGAAAGAGAGAGGTGGAGGTTGAAGAGAGTGAGGGTGGTAGAGGGTGAATCTGTTGAAGATGTTGGAAAAAAGGGAGATGGTAGGTCGAAGAAGGTTGCTGGCAAGTGCAAACAGAGTGAGCTGTACGCCTTATCCAGTTATGGAAGTGAATGATAAAAAGCAACATTGTGCTGCTCTGTTTGTTGATTTATCAAAAGACATTTGATTCACTTGACAATAAATTGTTGAAGGGGCAGTAAATTGGTTCAAGGACTATCTTTCTGACAGAACACAATGTGAATATACTGACAATCAAGTCTAGCTTTCTTGAGATTAATAGAGGTGTGCCTCAGTGTTCCATTTTAGCTCCTGTGTTGTTCTCAATTTGTATTAATGATTTGGGAAATGGGATGCAACCAGCAAAGTTACATCTACAGTATATGCAGATACAGTCATATATTCATGTGCTCCTTCTCTGGTTCAGGCTGTTGAAGAGCTCCAGACTGCGTTTCAGTCACTGCAGGCCTCCCTTTATGATCTCAAACTGGTCTTGAATTTACAAAAAACAAAATTCATGACCTTTACTAGAGCTCGCACTCAGCCAATGGTTAGCATTGCACATCTGGTGGCTTATCCATTGAAAAAGTGTCATCCGACAAATACCTAGGTATATGGTTGAATGACAAGTTGTCCTTTAAAGTTCACATGGATAGTCTTGTGTGGGATCTTAAGTTGAAATTGGGTTTTTATTTTCGTATTAAGACTTACTTCCCGCTTATGACGAGAAAGAAGCTTGTACAGGGCCGTTTTCTCTCTGTAATTGATTATGGTGACTTGTTCTATATGCATGCAGCCTCCACTGTCTTTCAGAGACTGGGCTCTGTTTATCATGAATCCTTGTGCTTGTACTAAATGGTGGGTTGGACCTCACTTTATACGCGCAGAAAGCCCTTTTGGGTAAACTCCTTCTTTATCTCTGTAGTCTGGTCTCCTTCACCACCAGCAGTTACCATACCTGGTCTGTTTGGTGGTTGCTACTTAAAGTCCCCAGGACATGTACAGTATTAGGCATGACTGCCTTCTCGTCTTGTGCACCAGAGGCATGGAATAGTCTACAATCCATGCTTCATCTAGATATGTTAGTGCCACTGAATGAATTAACATGTTTGACGGGAGACTCTTATAGAGGAGTGTAAAGGCTTTTTTTTTT
This sequence comes from Oncorhynchus mykiss, assembly GCF_013265735.2. Taxonomy (NCBI): domain Eukaryota; kingdom Metazoa; phylum Chordata; class Actinopteri; order Salmoniformes; family Salmonidae; genus Oncorhynchus; species Oncorhynchus mykiss. The sequence continues at coordinate 69,030,952 of NC_048576.1, read as the reverse complement.
TAGGCTGGATCATGTTGTTGAATTGTATTGTTGTATGTTTGAATTCTGTAAAGTATTGATTGTTGCTGCCTTTCTGGCCAGGTCTCCCTTGAAAAAGAGACTCTGGGTCTCAATGGGCATTTCCTGGTTAAATAATGGTTAAATACATTTTTAAAATGAGTGCGAATTACCAGAAGTGGCAGGTTTGGTGAGGTTCTTGGAGTCCGAGCCCTGCACCGATTGTCAGGATAAAGACAAGTCTGTTATTTTTGGAGAAAGTGGACACCCACCTTTTGGCTGATCAATATGTGGTTTCAGGGTGGGTGAAAACGGAATTAGGTGCTGTGGAGTCGGTGGAGGTAACCGGAGGTGGGCTTGTGATAATTGTTTGTGTTTCTGTCGGTCACAGGGAGCGGGCACTCCGCGCCACACGAATGGGGACTAACGGTGACTTGTTTTTCGCTGAAGAACATGGCTCCATTGAAAGGAGTGATTACTGGGGTAGCGGTAAATGTGAAGGTGGACCAGATGAAGGTGAAGCTTCCCGGTGTTTGTGATGCTTGTCATTTGGTGCGACACAGACAGGGTGGCGTGAGTTTTGATGTTGAGTCTCTGCCCGACAAAGTGATGTTAGGATATTTCAGTTATCCCCTATGAGCTTCTGTTGCCAAATCCATGACTTTGTTGCAGGGGTCAAGCTTATGGGCATGTGGCAGCAGTGTGTGGGAGGGAGGTTCCTAGGTGTGAGAAGAGTGCAGAAGGGCATGAGACAAAGGAATGTGTAGGAATGTGGAAAGAAGCGCTATGTGTTAAATGTAGGGGTGCCCGTGGTGCTGGGGGTGAGAAGTGTCCAGTGCGAGAGAGGTAGGTTGAGGTTACCAGGGTTAGAGTAGTGCATATATATATATATATATATATATATATATATATATATACATACATACACACACACACACACACACACACACACACACACACACATTTGAAGTCGGAAATTTACATACACCTTAGCCAAATACATTTAAACTCAGTTTTTCACAATTCCTGACATTTCATCCTAGTAAAAATTACCTGTCTTATGTCAGTTAAGATCACCACTTTATTTGAAGAATGTGAAATGTCAGAGTAATAGTAGAGAGAGATTTATTTCAGCTTTTAATTCTTTCATCACATTCCCAGTGGGTCAGAAGTTTACATACACTCAATTAGTGTTTGGTAGCATTGCCTTCAAATTATTTAACTAGGGTCAAACATTTCGAGTAGCCTTCCACAAGCTTCCAACAATAAGTTGGGTGAATTTTTGCCCATTCCTCCTGACAGAGCTGGTGTAACTGAATCAGGTTTGTAGGCCTCCTTGCTCGCACAAGCTTTTTCAGTTCTGCCCACAAATTTTCTTTGGGATTGAGGTCAGGGCTTTGTGATGGCCACTCCAACACCTTGACTTTGTTGTCCTTAAGCCATTTTGCCAAAACTGTGGAAGAATGCTTGGGGTCATTGTCCATTTGGAAGATCCATTTGCAACCAAGCTTTAACTTCCTGACTGATGTCTTGAGCTGTTGCTTCAATATATCCACATATTTTTCCTTTCTCATGATGCCATTGATTTTGTGAAGTGCACCAGTCCCTCCTGCAGAAAAGCTTGTGTAACAGTATAGACTTTACGTCCGTCCCCTCGCCCCGACCTGGGCGCGAACCAGGAACGCTCTGCACACGTCAACATTCGCCCTCGAAGCATTGTTACCAGAGCAAGGGGAACCACTACTTTAAGGTCTCAGAGCAAGTGACGTCACCGATTTGAAACGGCACTAGCGCGCACCACCGCTAACTAGCTAGCCATTTCACATTGGCTACACTTGCAAGCCTCCCCCTTTTTCCTCTAAACATAACGATGGTCATTATGGCCTAAGTTCTATTTTTGATTCATCAGACCAGAGGACATTTCTCCAAATAGTACGATCTTTGTCCCCATGTGCAGTTGCAAACCGTAGTCTGGCTTTTTTATGACGGTTTTGGAGCAGTGGCTTCTTTCTTGCTGAGTGGCTTTTCAGGTTATGTCGATATAGGACTTGTTTTATTGTGGATATAGATACTTTTGTACCTGTTTCCTCCAGCATCTTCACAAGGTCCTTTACTATTGTTCTGGGATTGATTTGCACTTTTCACACCAAGGTACGTTCATCTCTAGGAGACAGAATGTGTCTCCTTCCTGAGCGGTATGAAGGCGGCGTGGTCCCATGGATGTTTATATTTGTGTACTATTGTTTGGTACAGATGAACGTGGTACCTTCAGGCGTTTGGAAATTGCTCCCAAGGATGAACCAGACTTGTGGAGGTCTACAATTTGTTTTCTGAGGTCTTGGCTGATTTCTTTTGATTTTCCCATGATGTCAAGAGTTTGAAGGTAGGCATTGAAATACATCCACAGGTACACTTCCAATTGACTGAAATGATGTCAATTAGCCTATCAGAAGCTTCTAAAGCCATGACATAATTTTCTGGAATTTTCCAAGCTGTTAAAAGGCACAGTCAAGTTAGTGTATGTAAACTTCTGACCCACTGGAATTGTGATACAGTGAATTACAAGTGAAATAATCTGTCTGTAAACAATTGTTGGAAAAATGACTTGTCATGCACAAAGTAGATGTCCTAAACGAATTGAAAGAAAAGCACATTCTGTCAATTAAAATAACATCAAATTGATCAGAAATACAGTGTAGACATTGTTAATGTTGTAAACAACTATTGTAGCTGGAAACTGCAGATTTTTTAAAAGGAATATCTACATAGGCGTAGAGGCCATTTATCAGCAACCATCACTCCTGTATTCCAATGGCACGTTGTGTTAGCTAATCCAAGTTTATAATTTTAAAAGGCTAATTGATCATTAGAAAACCCTTTTGCAATTATGTTAGCACAGCTGAAAACTGTTGTCCTGATTTAATGAAGCAATAAAACTGTCCTTCTTTAGACTAGTTGAGTATCTGGAGCATCAGCATTTCTGGGTTGGATTACAGGCTCAAAATGGCCAGAAACAAATAACTTTCTTCTGAAGCTCACAAGTCCTCAACTGGCAGCTTCATTAAATAGTACCCGCAGAACACCCGTCTCAACATCAACAGTGAAGAGGCGACTCCGGGATGCGGTCCTTCTAGGCAGAGTTCCTCTGTCCAGTGTCTGTGTTCTTTTGTCCATCTTAATCTTTTTTTTTTATTGACCAGTCTGAGATATGGCTTTTTCTTTGCAATTCTGCCTAGAAGGCCAGCATCCCAGAGTCGCCTCTTCACTGTTGACGATGAGATACTCTAATGTACTTGTCCATACTCTAATGTACAGTTTGCGCTGTTCTGTGAAGGGAGTAGTACACAGCGTTGTACTAAATCTTCAGTTTCTTGGCAATTTCTCGCATGGAATAGCCTTCATTTCTCAGAACAAGAACAGACTGACGAGTTTCATCAGAAAATTATTTGTTTCTGGCCATTTTGAGTCTGTAATCCAACCCAGAATTGCTGATTCTCATGATACTCAACTAGTTTAAAGAAGACCAGTTGTATTGCTTCTTTAATCAGGACAACAGTTTTCAGCTGTGCTAACATAATTACAAAATGGTTTTTCTAATGATCTATTAGCCTTTTAAAATGATACACTAGAATTAGCTAACACAATGTGCCATTGGAACACAGGAGTGATGGTTGCTGATAATGGGCCTCTCTATGCCTATGTAGACATTCCATTAAAAAAAATCTGCCATTTCCAGGTACAATAATCATTTACAACATTAACAATGTCTACATTGTATTTCTGATCAATTTGATGTTATTTTAATGGACAAAAGATGTGCTTATAGGGGAGACCGGGATGGTTGTAACACTTGCAATTCCTCCAATCAGGAGCGAGGTAGAATCATGTGATTCACTGTGCTCATGCTCAGTTTAGTCCTGAACCCGCATGTGAAAAAACAAGTCCCTGTGATAAACTCTGCAGATTATATTGGCAGAAATCTGATTTTGAGGCAAGAAAGTAATTATTTTGACCAACTTTGTTTTTGTGATTGCATGAAGTTCTTTGTAGTTCAATTAATCAAACTTATATCAGGTTGATAACCAGTCTGTGTAGAGATATTTGATGCAAGTTAGCAATGCTAAAGTTTTAACATTTAGCTAAAATAGAAGCTTGCTAATGGCTGCAAGGGTCTGGGTTAGTTGTAACAACTTGTGAGAAAATGTTACAACTAACCCGGACTAAAACTGGATGTTTTTGGTACATATTTTCTTTTACTTTCAGCATGCCTTGATCACGGAAAAGAAAGACAGACAGGGGAGTACCGCTCCGCTCTTTGAACAGAACGTCAAATGATGTAACAGAGCAGGGGAAATCAATTAGACCAGCTGCAAAGTTGTATGGCATATGTCATGTGATGCTGCGCAGATTCTGCAAAAAGAGAAAGAAGCTACTGGAGAAGTGGCCGAGAGAGCTTGTAGGCTACCATCTTCATTGATGAGCAGGAGCAGAACATGTCTGAGTATCTCTTGAGGGCAGCTGATTTATGCCCACTTCCAGGCCACCTCTCCAGCTGCCTTCCAGGCCAGCTACATGCCTGAATACTCTTCTGATTTCAACCCAGTTGATGTACACCCATTCAAGCACTCAGAAGGAAAAAATTATATTTGCTCTGCCTAAAATAACTTCTGAAAAAAAGCAAGCCAAAACAAACCACACCAAATAACAACTAAAAACTGTCGTGCTTAAGAAAAAAATACAAAACAAAGCAGATTGAACCAGAAGATTCAGATTCCTCCAACGAGGAAAACTTTAACAATTCCAAGTCCAAGGGAGGTCTGGTTGCAGTGCTGGGAATGCAAAGTATGGGGCCCACCAAGCCTGTACCACTGTCACAACTGTGACTCTGATTAAGTGAACATGTCCAACATTCAGTCACACACACACCAGAAACGTTCAGGTGTTTGGTTTAGCCTAGTTGTTTGGTTGAGAAATACCCTTTAGTGGAGGGTTAAATAATGAACATTTTATTATTTAGTTCCATTTCCTCCATGAACGAAGCAAACTATTTAGCTGCCAACCCAGAAAAATAGTCTTTATAGCAAGAAAGTTGTGTCGTTGATTTGATAAAAACTGAGTATATTTATTAGATAAGCTAGTACGTCGGGGGTCTGCATGGTTTCCTATGTGTTCTCGAGTTCGGCTTTCCGGCTCCCAGAAAGGCTTTGTTTATAAACATTCTGATTTGGTCTGTACTAGACTTGGTCATCATCACTTGTGGATGTATAACTTATGATGATAAACCATCTGGTTAGAACCATCTGCTCTTGCCTGGCTAAAAAAAAAGTTAAATCAAATAAAAACAAATACCATGATAAACAGATGTCCCGTTCTTCTCTTCCTCTTCGTCATCTTTAATGTTGACATTCAGTCTGAGTGTTGGACTGCTGTCTTCCAGCTTCACTGATGCCATTTCTGGATCCAGGGGTGTATTCATTAATCGGATTGCGTTGCAAAACGTTTGGTCAGTAGCAGTTTACTCGAGAAAGCAAACAGTTCAAAACCGGAGGGACCTATCTGAACTTGTCCAATATAAACTCTTGTTTTTGTTGCAAAACATTTTCCGTTTGGATTAACGGGTTCAGTTTTAAAAACGTTTCGCAACAGACAATGTTTTGCTACAAAATCTGATTTATGAATACACCCTTCTCCTGCAAACAGTAATTTCAGTTACCCAGAAGGACATTATTGCTAAATTACACACAGCATCTGCCCACGAGAGGTTATGCATAACAGTGTTTGCAACAGGAGGCTCGTGATAATGCTGGAGCTGAATAATTTGAATTGTATCAAATACATGTGTTTCATACCATTCCATTTGCTCCGTTCCGGTCATTACTAGCCATCTTCCCCTAAACAGCATCCACTGGTGTTTGCCCTCACTGTCAATCTGGCAACACGGGATAGATCCCAGTCCAGGGGTGCGTTCAATTCGATTAAATGTTTGCTATGTAGCATGACTGTTTGTACTGCACGAAGCGTTTCCCCTAAACATTCAACCCACAACCCAACCCCCCGTTTCTCAACTGATAATTTAGAACAGCACTGTTTCCGTTTAATGGAACGTTACACATCATTTTCCCATACTTAACACAGCCATGAATAGCGGTTTGAGTTCAACGTCTTGGTCCTCCCCTGGGTGTGCCACCTTCAAAAGGAACATCAATACCCAGAGGATTACAAGACTATTTAGATAATCAATTGGGCATTTCAACAGCCTGACCATCAATATAGACCTGGACATATATTGTTTACCTGGCCACTGTTTCAAATGCTAACTTTTTATCATTTGTGGCACAAAGTCAACAGTAGCTATATTAGTATTTTTGCGCTTCATGTCCAAATCATCCTAAAGTGTTAATGTATTGTAACGATACGCGCTATATGAGTGACATTACAATTCCAATCAAGTGGGTTAACCCTATTGGCCCAATGTGTAGGATGTTTGCGCCAGGCAAGCCAGGTTTGCTTCTCTGCCCCGCAGTTTGCTACATTGGCGTCAGAAGTGGGATAGTGACCCGGGTGTTTGCCTCAGTTTCTAAACATTTATTGTGTAACTCAACAAAGTTACTTATAGATGATAAAGCATGGATTACTGTCATACCTTGTCCAAAGACTGCTTACAAGAGAAGGAAACCAATATGTAATTTTGTTAAATGGGTGAACTATCCCTTTAATGTTATTTAGGCTATCCGGGTTTCTTGAAGACAATCATGTTTCAATTTTTTAAACAAACAACAAGCACATTTATCAACCCCCTCTCCCACCTTCTTATCCCCTCTCATCCCCCACTCCCTCATCCATCCGTGATAATGGTATCGGCACTCCAGGCTTATCAGAACTGGTTCTCACAGACAGACAGACAGACAACGCATAATAGCAGTATACTATAGCTGATATACGGCCCTCAAATTCAAATTTGGACCTTGAAGCCAATTCAACTTCTTTCTTTTTTATTCTTCCCTTCTAATTAGGGACTGGTTTAGATCTGGGAATGAGGGATCATCACTCAATGGGTGGGCAGCATCTTAATAGTCTAATAGTGGCCTCCTGTCTTTGTCTCCTCTCCTTCGTTTGCACTGATCTGAAAACACAGGATAGGTAGCATCAACATGGTGGATGGGAATTTGTTCTCAGCTATCCAGGTATTTCACACAGGCATTTTGTGTGTACTGAGATGCTGCACAGTTAATGATGACAGGTCCTGCCACGTAAGCAGTGCAACTGTTATTTGTGGTGCTGGCGACATCTTGTGGTTGGCTCATGTAAATCCAATCACAACCGCAAAATATAAACGCAACATGTAAAGTGTGTTGGTCCCATGTTTCAAGAGCTTAAATAAAAGATCTCAGAAATTCACTCCACCAATCAGGTCATTATGGCAAGACGGAAGCCACTCAGTAAAAGGCACACGACAGCCCAATTGGAGTTTGCCAAAAGCCACCTAATGGAGAAACAAGATTCTCTGGTCTGATGCAACCAAGATCGGCCTGAATGCCAAGCGTCACACCTGGAGGAACCCTGGAACCATCCCTACGGTGAAGCATGGTAGTGGCATTATCATGTTGTGGGGATGTTTTTCAGCGGCAGGGACTGAGACTAGTCAGGATCGAGGGAAAGATGAATGGAGAAAAGTACAGAGATCCTTGATGAAAACCTGCTTAGGAGCACTCAGGACCTCAGACTGAGGTGAAGGTTCCCCTTCCAACAGGATAATGACCCAAAGCACACAGCCAAGACAAAGCAGAAGGGACTTAGGGACAAGTCTCTGAATGTCCTTGAGTGGCACAGCCAGAGCCCGGACTTGAACCCGATCAACATCTCTGGAGAGACCTGAAAACAGCTGTGCAGCAATGCTCAATATCCAACCTGGCAGAGCTTGAGAGGATCTGTAGAAAAGAATGGGAGAAACTCAGCAAATACATGTGTGCCAAGCTTGTAGCGTCATACCCAAGAAAACTCCAGGCTGTAATCGCTGCCAAAGGTGCTTCAACAAAGTACTGAGGAAAGGGTCTGAATACTTACAGTACCAAGCAAAAGTTTGGACACACCTACTCATCCAAGTGTTTTTCTTTATTTTTACTATTTTCTACATTGTAGAATAATAGTGAAGACATCAAAACTATGAAATAACACATATGGAATCATGTAGTAACCAAAAAAGTGTTAAACAAATAAAAATATATTTTAGATTTGAGATTCTTGAAAGTAGCCACCCTTTGCCTTGATGACAGCTTTGCACACTCTTGGCATTCTCTCAACCAGTTTCACCTGGAATGCTTTTCCAACAGTCTTGAAGGAGTTCCCACATATGCTGAGCACTTGTTGGCTGCTTTTCCATCACACTGCGGTCCAACTCATCCCAAACCATCTCAATTGGGTTCAGGTCGGCTGATTGTGGAGGCCAGGTCATCTGATGCAGCACTCCTTCACTCTCCTTCTTGGTCAAATAATCCTTACACAGTGTGTTGGGTCATTGTCCTGTTGAAAAACAAATGATAGTCCCACTGAGCACAAACCAGATGGGATGGCGTATCACTGCAGAATGCTGTGGTAGCCATGCTGATTAAGTGTGCCTTGAATTCTAAATAAATCACAGACAGCGTCACCAGCAAAGCACCCCCACAACATCACACCACCTCCTCCATGCTTCACGGTGGGAACCACACATGCGGAGATCATCCGTTCACCTACTCTGCGTCTCAAAAGACACGGCAGTTTGAACCAAAAATTCAAATTTGGATTGTGTCCTTTGCTTGTGTTTCTTGGCCCAAGCAAGTATCTTCTTCTTATTGGTGTCCTTTACTAGTGGTTTCTTTTCAGCAATTCGACCATGAAGGTCTGATTCACGCAGTCTCCTCTGAACAGTTTATGTTGAGATGTGTCTGTTACTTGAACTCTGGGAAGCATTTATTTGGGCTGCAATCTGAGGTGCAGTTAACTCTAATGAACTTATCCTCTGCAGCAGAGGTAACTCTGGGTCTTCCTTTCCTGTGGTGATCCTCATGAGAGCCAGTTTCATCGAAGAGCTTGATGGTTTTTGTGACTGCACTTGAAGAAACTTTGAAGGTTCTTGACATTTTTGTGATTGACTGACCTTCATGTCTTAAACTAATGATGGACTGTCACTTCTCTTTGCTTATTTGAGCTGTTCTTACCATGATATGGACTTGGTATTTTACCAAATAGGGCTATCTTTTGTATACCACCCGTATTGCAATTGGCTCAGAACAGGGCAGCACGGCTGGCCCTTGGATGTACACAGAGAGCTAATATTCATAATATGCATGTCAATCTCTCCTGGCTGATAGAGGAGGAGAGATTGACTTCATCACTGCATGTATTTATGAGAGGTATTGACATGTTGAATGCACCGAGCTGTCTGTTTGAACCACTGGAGCACAGCTCAGACACCTATGCAAGACATACCACCAGAGGTCTCTTCACAGTCCAAGTCCAGAACAGATGATGGAAGGCACACATTACTACATAGATATATCACTACATAGAACTCTATTCCACATCAAGTAACTCATGCAAGCAGTAAAATTTGATTTAAAAAACAGATTTAAAAAAATGTGAAGCAACACAAACATATGCACAGACATGCATACACACACACAATAACATACGCACTATACACACATGGATTTGGTACTGTCTGAGGGCACACGGTGTGTTGTGAAATCTGTGAATGTATTGTAATGTTTTTTTAAATGGTATTATCTGCCTTGGTGTTGCTGGACCCCAGGAAGAGTAGCTGCTGCCTTGGAAGGAACTAATGGGGAACCATAATAAATACAAATGCCTTGTCACAACACAACTGATTGGCTCAAATGCATTAAGAAGGAAAGAAATTCCACAAATTAACAAAGGCACACCTGTTAATTGAAATGCATTCCAGGTGCTAGAATGCTAAGACTGTACAAAGCTGTCATCAAGGCAAAGGGTGGCTACCTTGAGTCTCAAATCTTAAATATATTTTGATTTGTTTAACAGTTTTTTGGTTACTACATGATTCCATGTGTTATTTCATAGTTTTGATGTCTTCACTAAATAGTAAAAATAAAGAAAAGCCCTTGAATGAGTAGGTGTGTCTAAACTTTTGACTGGTACTGTATGTAAATGTGATATGTAAATGTGATATGTAAATGTGAAAGCCGTGGTAAATGTGACCGTATACCACGGGTATGACAAAACATTTATACCACATTCATTTTTTAAATAAATGTGGACAAATTTCTAAAAACCTCTTTTTGATTTGTCATTGTGGGGTCTTGTGTGTAGATTGATGAGGGGGGGAAAACGATTTCATAATTTTAGAAGAAGTCTAATGTAACAAAATGTGGAAAAAGTCAAGTAGAGTTCAAATTCAGGTATAGGCCTAGCATGACAATGGCTCCCAAGATGATAATACCCCATTTTGATACATTTCAAATGCAATATTCAACCAGAATGTATATTCAAATAGTGCAGAAATTCGGTAGATCGGCGTTTTATGTAAATAGCCTGAATTATAGGCCCATATAAAAACAATTGAGTTCAACCTTCACCTGGACAGGTCTAATGCAATATCCGAAGTATCCAGTAGGTGTCACGCTCTACTCAGATAATACATAACCTTACATCAAAGTCAATGTACTGTAGATTGAATCAGATAATTATTCCATAATAATGCTGCGTCTGTTAGAGCCAATTTAAAACTATGAGTATGTCAAAGAGGTCTAGGAAGACCAAAATTAATCTGCTCTGATGCCATATGTTTCTACTGTATTCCATCTATTGATTAGTGGTAACATTATGGCTTAATGGCATTGGTGCTTCTATTTCACAATTTGAACACAATCATAACAAAATTATAACTCTTGTTGAATATAGGCAATATTATCTTTGTTGTTGTAGCCCTAACTGTATCCATCTAATCAACAGATGATGATGACCATCACCCAACAGAACTGAGAGCACCTGAGTCTCTGGAATCTTCATCCCTACTTTTACACTAGGTTCATTAGTTTAAAGACTGGATTATTGCATATTGAGGGAGTATAATACATTTCCATTTGATTAGAATCTTGACTATTTATGAGCATTTTCTCTGGATGGTTTGACCCCCTGCCTGCAGCACCCTTGTCTTCCTCTCAAACTACATTATCAGCTTTAAGCCCAATAAATACACTTTTTCCCCTGGTGCCTCCCTCTACCTCCTTCAGCCAGTACTAAAGTTTCTCCCTGACATGTCCATGCCCAGCCAGTCCCTCTCTGTCAAATATTCTGCATTCCACCGCTGATAATATAATCTACTACTCTCACTGCAACAATACCCCTGCTGTTCTATCGTAGAAAGGCTGTGGTTCACACACACACACACACACACACACACACACACACACACACACACTTCTCATTTCAAACAGGAGTATTGGAATTACAAGAGATGCATTACTGACAATCCAGCCTTCCATACAAAGACAAATAACCAAGACCGATAAAAAGTAGTATCTATCACACGGTAACCCAGGCAGCATGTCACAGCTATGTAATGTGTCATTTGAATCAGAATAAGCCAGAACAGGTGCTGTTTTGCTTTTCAGATGTGGACAGACCCCTGCTTTCCAGATTAGCCCATGGTGTTTTGATGTGTATGATGATTGAGTAGGCTATACATGTGTTTCATGCAGTGTTGTGGCAAATATACAACATGGAGAGTTTTTCCATACAAACTGATTGAATGATGGTATGTATGCATGGTATGATCACAATGGCCCCCATGGCATTTCTCCACTATGGCACCTGTAACCTCTCATAACTCTTTGAGAGGGAGAGAGAAGGTTGATGGGTGAGGGGTGGGGGAGACAGAGGGATATAGCAGCAAGGGGTAGAGGAGGAGGAAGTAATAATAGAATAGAGGAGAGGGAAGGGGGGGAGATAGAGAGAGCAGAGAAAGAAAAAGAAGTGGCGAAGAAAGGAGAGAGAGAGGGAGAGTTGTGTTTAAGTTTAGCCATAGCCTTCAGTGAGTTGTCCAGTTCCTGTAGTGGAGGGGAGGGAGTTTCCCTCAGTACAGGCTGAGAGAGGAGGGAAACTATAGAAGATGTTTGTCCTGACTGACCAAGAATGCCCGGGCCTCGTGTGTGTGTTTCCGTGTGTGTCTCTGTGTTTACATGCTTGTGTATATTCACATGTACTGTAGGTAGATATAAACAATTGACCCATACTCCCTCTCACTTTCCCTGTCTGTGTGTGGCACTGCATCACTAAATATTTCTTCAAGTGAGGGAAGCACCATGAAAAACATGCATTCCTTAAAGGGGCACAGGGATCCCTATAGCCCTCCCCTGCTCTCCCCTTTCCCCTAATCACATTACCAGGACTACATGTTCCAACATGCTCCACCCTTGCAGGGGGTCATAAATCCTGCCAATGGTTTTGTACCAGGAGACCTCTGGTTGGTGTATTCTATGGCAACTGAGGTTTTCAGAGAGGCATTAGCTGGACAGCTGGCAGAGAGTCCCTCAGACCTCTACCGGGGGTCACATGGTCTGGCCCGACCAACCCCTTTCCTCACTCCTCTCTCACCCCCTCCTTCTTACTCTCTCATTTGCTCATTCTGGCTCTGTGTTGCTACAGCAAGAGGGGAGATGGGAAGGTGGGAAGTGGAGAGAAAGAGGAGGGAGTAAAGAGGAGGAGGGAGGAAAGAGGAGGAGGGGGCAACAACAGAGGGGGAGTCGAGTCAAGTGAAAGAGAGAGAGAGAGAGCGGGAGTCATCTCTCTCTGTGTAATTCTGCTATCCGTGAGAGAGGTGCAGATTCCACACACGCCCAGTTTCCCCCCGCAGCTCCACGGAAACAAGCAGGAGAACGACAGAAGACAGGAAGAACAAGAGAGGAGCGACTGGCGGTATAAACACAGGCTGTCAGAGCCACAGAGAGGAGGGAGAAGGAGCGAGGTATAGACAGGGAGAATCATGCCTCTCCAGAGTGTCGCAGCCGCCCGCTGCTTGGCTGCCTTGCCTATTTGAGGAGAGGAGAATCCCAGTTGGGAATACTGAGCCAAGAACGCCGAAGGGGAGCCAAGAAAACACCGGTGATTCTGTACCATGAGCGGGAACAGGAGGAGGGAGGAGGCTCGCTGAAAACATGGACCAGGTGAGGAGAGGAAGAGAGGAGAAAGGAGGAGTAGAGGGACAGGGAAACGCCGCGTAGTATCTACGCACACCACAAACATACCTTACACACACTAAACACACAGTAGACGCTCTGATCCATTCATAACATTCACCACCCCACCTATTTCCCTCCCAACACTCCCGGCCCCGGGCAAAAACAAACAGCACAGCATGCTTCTTCTCCTCCGCGGCTACTAACGTATCTGATCCCCCCCTGCTACTGTTGCCTGTCCCGGTCAGGCTGTGGGGCGGTGTGGTGCCGTGCCTGGGGGAGAGAGCCATCGGGTGTGCCTGTCGTCAAACAGCCACCACCAGCAACCAGGCCTCTGGAGGGTTGACAATACCATTCAATACTATGTATTTTCTCCCAGATTTGTACTGTGATCAACAATACACAGGAGAGAGATGATTGGCTTTGGCAATGTAAACATATGTTTCCCATGCCAATAAAGCCCTTTGGACTGAATTGGAGGGAGAGAGACAGGGGTGTGGTTTAGCAGGCATATTTGATGATGAACCCTCTTAACCAGATCCCTCTGTAATTTGCACCGCGTCACATTATCAGTTAGAATGGAGGGGATTGTAACGCTAATCAGGGCTTGACTATGGTTGTTTGCTTCACTGTGTGTGTAACCCTAATGCATTGACTTTAAGAAGGGTGTCATGGTGAGGACGCCATGCAACAGGGCTCTCAGACGAGGATGCTCAGACAGAGAGGCGTTCAGAGTAGAAGGATAGACATGAGCAAACGCTCTGTCTGAGCTATCCAACCAGGACCACAAGTTCACTCACAAAAAATGAATTCACCGGTGTGTACTTGTTTTCCTATGTTATCAGGACCCCCAAGTCCTGACAATTCACCCGAATGTCCTAAAAAGGTAGGAAAACAATCACTTTTTTGAAAAGTCAGGACTTTTTAAGCTTAAGGGTTATGTTTAGGGGCTAGGGTTAGGGAAAATATGATTTGTAATGGTCAAACATTTTGACACACCAAAAAGTCCTACAATTTCACGAAAACAAAGCTGTGTGTGTGTGTGTGTGTGTGTGTGGATCATGAGAGTGGGTCATTCATAGAAAATAAATTCTAGTAATTCTGTGTCAGCGGCCCTATGACAGTTTGTATGCCATCAGCCTTATACGTGTCTGTGCATCACCTGTTCTACTCCAAACGAATGTTGTGAGAATGAGACGTAAGGAGAAACCACTACAGTATTCTATAGGATAGCATAATACAATGTGTAGCTGTGTAATTATTGGTGTCCAATGTCTCCATTTCAATGTTGCAAATGTCTAGATGTGTGTGCAAACATATATTTAAGAAATAAGGCCGGGGGGGGGGGGGGGGGGGGGGGGGGTTGTATATGGGCAATATACCACGCTAAGAGCTGTTCTTAAGCACGACGCAATGAGGAGTGCCTGGATACAGTCCTTAGCCGTGTTATATTGGCCATGTACCACAAACCTCAGAGGTGCCTTGTTGCTATTATAAACTGGTTACAAACGTAATCAGAGCAGTAAAAATACATGTTTTGTCATACCTGTGGTATACGGTCTGATATACCACGGCTTTCAGCCAATCAGCATTCAGGGCACAAACCACCCAGTTTATAAAAGTTCATAAATACATGTTTGTAGGGTACATGTCATATACGCTGAGTGTACAAAACATTATCAACACTTGCTCTTTCCATGACCTAGACCAGGTGAAAGCTATGAACTCTTTTTGATATCACCTGTTAAATCCATTTCAATCAGTGTAGATGAATGGGAGGAGACAGGTTAAATAATTTTTAAGCCTTGAGACAATTGAGACATGGATTGTGTATGTGTGCCATTCAGAGGGGTAATGGGCAAGACAAAATGTTTAAGTGCCTTTGAACAGGGTATGGTAGTAGGTGCCAGGCGCACCGGTTTGTGTCAAGAACTGCAACGCTGCTGGGAAGCATTGGAGTCAACATGACCCAGCATCCCTGTGCGACGCTTTTCAACACCGTGTAGAGTCCATGCCCCAACGAATTGAGGCTGTTCTGAGGGCGAAAGGGGGGGAGGGGTGCAACTCAATATTAGGAAGGTGTTCTTAATGTTTGGTACACTCAGTATTTATGTAGGCTAGATCTATGATACTATCTTTTCTGCTGGCATTCACACATTTTGTGGCATTTACATTAGCTGTCAACAGTTTTCGTCCACGCCTTAATGACCTGAGAGTGGATGGAGCAGTAGAGATCAGGGAAAGGGCCATCTATGACCCAACCTTTACCTTGCCATCAGGTAGCCTTCATCACCCCATTAGGGCTTACAGTATAGTCACCTCATACACTTCTCTGTCCCTGTCCAGTTGGGGCCTGTGCTTGGCTGAGGTTGATGAGACTGATGTTAAACTGGACTCTGTAGTCTGGTTGTATCTGATGTTAGGCTGGACTCTGTAGTCTGGTTGTATCTGATGTTAGGCTGGACTCTGTAGTCTGGTTGTATCTGATGTTAGGCTGGACTCTGTGATCTGGTTGTATCTGATGTTAGACTGGACTCTGTAATCTGGTTGTATCTGATGTTAGACTGGACTCTGTAGTCTGGTTGTATCTGATGTTAGACTGGACTCTGTAATCTGGTTGTATCTGATGTTAGGCTGGACTCTGTAATCTGGTTGTATCTGATGTTAGGCTGAACTCTGTAATCTGGTTGTATCTGATGTTAGACTGGACTCTGTAATCTGGTTGTATCTGATGTTAGGCTGGACTCTGTAATCTGGTTGTATCTGATGTTAGACTGGACTCTGTAGTCTGGTTGTATCTGATGTTAGACTGGACTCTGTAATCTGGTTGTATCTGATGTTAGACTGGACTCTGTAATCTGGTTGTATCTGATGTTAGGCTGAACTCTGTCTCTGTTATATGTGTTGTCTGGCTGGAGGCAGCCCAGGGATGCAGCAAGACTAGGACCTGAAAGAGTGATGAATGAGTAGGAAGAGAGGAGAGCTGTCTGGGAGACGGCGAGGACCACAGGCACGAGTCCCTTCTCTTCTCTCCCCCAGACAGTGTATCCCCTGGTCATTGATTACCCCTCCTCTCCCGAGGTGGTGTGTGTGTGGTTGTAAACAACACGTTTTAGGGGGCTACTCCTCACACCCTCCTCAGGTCAGGGTGAATGATTCATAAGGACCACGGGGGGACAACTGCTCTGCATTTCAAATGGCACCCTAGTCCCTATATAGTACACAACTTTTGACCCAAACCCGTTGGGCCCTGGTTAAAATTAGTGCACTATAAAGGGAATAGGGTTCCATTTGGGATGCAACCATGGTGTACTTTCCATGCCCATCCTGTAAGTCTGCCATGGTGACGCTAGCCCCCCACTCTAGTAGAGGTGACATCATCACTGCCAGCCAGCATCCGTGTGTGTGCGCACGCACGTATGTGTGTACGTGCAAGAATCTGATTTTAATTGTGTGTGTGTGTGTGTGTGTGTGTGAGTGTGTGTGTTCCATTTGTTAGCCTAGTTTCTCATTTCAGAGATTGGCCTGGGGCAATCACACAGGGAGCTTCTCGTTTTGGGGTCATACCACTGTACATGTTCAACAACAGAGCTTACTATTACAGTGTTTGCATCAGTGGCTGGGGGTAGGTTACACTACCACAGTACAGCAAACAGGAAACAATACTATTTATACGAGTCTAATCTGAGAAATGCTGACATGACATGGCTTTGGTGCAGAGCTCGGCTCTGATGTCATTGTCATGGATAGTCTGTTTTTTTTATGTTATTAAATTCTATGGAAATGATGTCAATTTTATTTCTACATTCTATTTGTACTTTGTGATGGGCTGTCTCTTCGGTTGCATGGGTGTGGACTCCTTGAGGTGACATTGGACATTAGAGTTTCCAGAGGAGTCATTTGATCTCGCCGATGGTCGTTTCTGCTTCAAAGTTGGGGAACACGTCTCCTGATGACATTGGACCCTTAAGAGAGGAGGAACATCTGAGACGCTGTTTGTCGGTATAAACAGCAGCATTATGGCAAAATAAACAAACATCAACATGTGTTTACTATAGAGACTTAGTGGAATGACATGTATGCAAAGTCACATTACTGTGGTCTCTCTGTTTCTCTCACACACACATGTACACACACACACACACGTACACAGACACACACACATTTCCATGAGTGAGTTATAAGGAGGGTAGTGGCCCATAGAGGGACAGGAAGAGGCTGGTTATATAAGGAGTGTGTGAGGACAGATCAAGGACAGGCAGCAGTGAAGAGCTAGTGCAACACTCCTCCCTCCCCCGCAGGAGGAGACCTATCTGTGTTTGTTTTTACCGGAGAGCAGAGGCCACACGGGCACTTTAGCGCATATGCATATCTCCTCGGTAAGTGGGTGTGTCTGTATGTACAGTGCCTTGCAAAAGTATTCATCCCCCTTGGTGTTTTTCCTATTTTGTTGCATTACAACCTGTCATTTAAATTGATTTTAATTTGGATTTCATGTAATGGACATTTACAAAAAAAAAAAAACTTGTTTCAAACAACAACAAAAACAGAAAAGTGGTGTGTGTATATGTATTCACCCCCTTTGCTATGCAGCCCCTAAATAAGATCTGGTGCAACCAATTACCTTCAGAAGTCACGTAATTAGTTAAATAAAGTCCACCTGTGTGAAATATGTGTCACACGATCTCAGTATATATACTCCTGTTCTGAAAGGCCACAGAGTCTGCAACATCACTAAGCAAGGGGCACCACCAAGCAAGCGGCACCATGAAGACCAAGGAGCTCTCCAAACAGGTCAGGGACAAAGTTGTGGAGAAGTACAGATCAGGGTTGGGTTATAAAAAAAAAAGATCAGAAACTTTGAACATCCCACGGAGCACCATTAAATCCATTATTAAAGGGCCCCCCACCAAAACTCATGGACCAGGCAAGGAGGACATTAATCACAGAGGCAACAAAGAGACCAAAGATAACCCTGAAGGAACTGCAAAGCTCCACAGCAGAGATTGGAATATCTGTCCATTGGACCACTTTAAGCTGTACACTCCACAGAGCTGGGCTTTACGGAAGAGTGGCCAGAAAAAAAAACATTGCTTAAAGAAATAAATAAGCATACACGTTTGGTGTTCACCAAAAGGCATGTGGGAGACTCCCCAAACATACTCTGGTCAGATGAGACTAAAATTGATATTTTTGGTCATCAAGGAAAACGCTGAGTCTGGCGCAAACCCAACACCTCTCATTACCCCAAAAACACCATCATGCTGTGGGGATGTTTTTCATCGACGGGAACTGAGAAACTGGTCAGAATTGAAGGAATGATGGATGGTGCTAAATACAGGGAAATTCTTGAGGGAAACCTGTTTCAGAGATTTGAGACTGGGACGGAGGTTCACCTTCCAGCAGGACAATGACCCTAAGCAACACTCGAGTGGTTTAAGGGGAAACATTTAAATGTCTTGGAATGGCCTAGTCAAAGCCCAGACCTCAATCCAATTGAGAATATGTGGTATGACTTAAAGATTGCTGTACACCAGCGGAACCCATCCACCTTGAAGGAGCTGGAGCAGTTTTGCCTTGAATAATGGGCAAAAATCCCAGTGGTTAGATGTGCCAAGCTTATAGAGACATGCCCCAAGAGACTTGCAGCTGTAATTTCTGCAAAAGGTGTCTACAAAGTATTGACTTTGGGGTGGTGAATAGATATGCACGCTCAAGTTTTCTGTTTTTTTGTCTTATTTCTTGTTTGTTTCACAAAATAAATATTTTGCATCTTCAAAGTGGTAGGCATGTTGTGTAAATCAAATGATACAAACCCCCCAAAAATCAATTTTAATTCAAGGTTTTAAGGCAACAAAATAGGAAAAATGCCAAGGGGGTGAATACATTCGCAAGCCACTGTATGCATGTGTGTAAAGTGTGCTCTCTTTACTCTGCACGCTCTGCACTGAGAATGAGAACCCTGCCTGGGGGCATATGGCCGCACAGCCAGACCCACTGCAATGCACCATGGGTAGGGAGAACCAAGCAGGCAGGCCAATCAATAGTCATTTAGGGAGAACTCAGTGAACCCTGTGGGCTCTGATCAGCTCCACTCCGGTCTGATCAGGGCTGTGCATGTCAATCCCAGCTCAACCTGCCCTCAGAGCTGGAGCTGGTTCATGCTGCTTGCAGCTGGGTCAGGCTGGGGGGAGAGGTCAAAGGGGAAAGGTTACACTGGGTCTGGGGGAAATGGGGAGAGCATGGGCAAAAGACCAAAGGTTTCTGTGTAGTGCGCCTATAGGATGAGTCATGTGAAATATATGTCTGTATAGGTACACTACATGGCCAAAAGTATGTGATTATGTCTGCGTAGGTACACTACATGGCCAAAAGTATTTAATTCCAAAATTATGGGCCTCCCCTTTGCTGCTATAACAGCTATAACAGCCTCTACTTTTATGGGAAGGCTTTCCATTAGATGTAGGAATATTGCGGCGGGGAGTTGCATCCATTCACTCACAAGACCATTAGTGAGGTCGGGCACTGATGTTGGGCAATTAGGCGTTGCCCGTAGTTGGTGTTCCATCCCAATAGTGTTCGATGGTTTTGAGGTCAGGGCTCTGTGTAGGCCAGTCAAGTTCTTCTACACCAATCTCGACAAACCATTTCTGCATGTACCTCACTTTGTGCACGGGGGCATTGTCATGCTGAAACAGGAAAGGGCGTTCCTCAAAGTTGGAAGCACAGAATCATCTAGAATGTCATTGTATGCTGTAGCGTTAAGATTTCCCTTCACTGGAACTAAGGGGTCTAGCCCGAACCATGGAAAACAGCCCAGATCATTATTCCAACTCCACCAAACTTTACAGTTGACACTATGCATTGGAGCAGGTAACGTTCTCCTGGCATCTGCCAAACCTAGATTCGTCCGTCAGACTGTCAGATGGTGGGGCGTGATTCACCACTCTAGAGAATGTGTTTCCACTGCTCCAATGGTGGCGAGCTTCACACCCCTCCAGCCGAAGCTTGGTATTGTGCATGTTGATCTTAGACTTGTGTGCGGCTGCTCGGCCATGGAAACCCATTTCATGAAGCTCCCGAGGCAGTGTGGTGAGTGTTGCAACCGAGGACAGACGATGAACTAACTTGTTGGAAAGGTGGCATCCTATGTCAGTGCCACGTTGAAAATCACTGAGCTCTTCAGTAAGGCCTTTTTACTGCCAATGTTTGTCTATGGAGATTGCATGGCGGTGTGCTCGATTATATACATTTGTTATACACGGGTGTGGCTGAAATAGCCGAATCCACTAATTTGAAGGGGTGTCCACATACACACACACACAACCTGTTCAAAAGTATGTATGTACAGTTGAAGTCAGAAGTTTACATATACTTAAAACTCGTTTTTCAACCACTCAACAAAATTCTTGTTAACAAACTATAGTTTTGGCAAGACGGTTAGGACATCTACTTTGTGTATGACACAAGTCATTTTTCCAACAATTGTTTACAGACAGATTATTTCACTTATAATTCACTGTATCACAATTCCAGTCGGTCAGAAGTTTACATACACTAAGTTGACTGTGCCTTTTAACAGCTTGGAAAATTCCAGAAAATTATGTCATGGCTTCAGTAGCTTCTGATCATTTGAGTCAATTGGAGGTGTACCTGTGGATGTATTTCAAGGCCTACCTTCAAACTCAGTGCCTCTTTGCTTGACATCATGGGAAGATCAAAAGTAATCAGCCAAGACCGCAGAAAAAAAATTCTAGACCTCCACAAGTCTGGTTCATCCTTGGGAGCAATTTCCAAACACCTGAAGGTACCACATTCATCTGTACAAACAATAGCACGCAAGTATAAATACCATGGGACCACGCAGCCGTCATACCGCTCAGGAAGGAGACGCGTTCTGTCTCCTAGGGATGAACATACTTTGGTGCGAAAAGTGAAAATCAATCCCAGAACAACATCAAAAGACCTTGTGAAGATGATGGAGGAAACCGGTACAAAAGTATCTATATCCATAGTAAAACAAGTCCTATATCGACATAACCTGAAAGGCCGCTCAGCAAGGAAGAAGCCACTGCAAAACCGCCACAAAAAAGCCAGACTACGGTTTGCAACTGCACATGGGGACAAAGATCATACTTTTTGGAGAAATGTCCTCTGGTCTGATGAAGCAAAAATAGAACTGTTTGGCCATAATGACCATCGTTATGTTTGGAGCAAAAGGGGGAGACTTGCAAGCCAAAGAACACCACCCCAACCGTGAAGCATGGGGGTGGCAGCATCATGTTGTGGGGGTGCTTTGCTGCAGGAGGGACTGGTGCACTTCACAAAATAGATGGCATTATGAGGTAGGAAAATGATGTGGATATATTGAAGCAACATCTCAAGACATCAGTTAAAGCTTGGTCGCAAATGGGTCTTCCAAATAGACAATGACCTCAAGCATACTTCCAAAGTTGTGGCAAAATGGCTTAAGGACAACAAAGTCAAGGTATTGGAGTGGCCATCACAAAGCCCTGACCTCAATCCCATAGAAAATTTGTGGGCAGAACTGAAAGAGCGTGTGCGAGCAAGGAGGCCTACAAACCTGACTCAGTTACATCAGCTCTGTTATGAGGAATGGGCCAAAATTCACCCAACTTATTGTGGGAAGCTTGTGGAAGGCTACCCAAAACGTTTGACCCAAGTTAAACAATTGAAAGGCAATGCTACCAAATACTAATTGAGAGTATGTAAACTTCTGAACCACTCGGAATGTGATGAAAGAAATAAAAGCTGAAATAAATAATTATATTATTATAATAACTATTATTCTGGCATTTCCTATTCTTAAAATAAAGTGGTGATCCTAACTGACCTAAGACAGGGAATTTTTACTAGGATTAAATGTCAGGAATTGTGAAAAACTGAGTTTAAATGTATTTGGCTAAGGTGTAAACTTCCGACTTCAACTGTATGTATGTATGTACAGGGGGGCAAAACATTTTTAGTCAGCCACCAATTGTGCAAGTTCTCCCACTTAAAAAGATGAGCGAGGCCTGTAATTTTCATCATAGGTACACTTCAACTATGACAGACAAAATGAGAAAAAAAAATACAGAAAATCACATTGTAGGATTTTTAATGAATTTAATTGCAAATTATGGTGGAAAATAAGTATTTGGTCACCTAAAAACAAGCAAGATTTCTGGCTCTCACAAACCTGTAACTTCTTCTTTAAGAGGCTCCTCTGTCCTCCACTCGTTACCTGTATTAATGGCACCTGGTTGAACTTGTTATCAGTATAAAAGACACCTGTCCACAACCTCAAACAGTCACACTCCAAACTCCACTATGGCCAAGACCAAAGAGCTGTGAAAGGACACCAGAAACAAAATTGTAGACCTGCACCAGGCTGGGAAGACTGAATCTGCAATAGGTAAGCAGCTTGGTTTGAAGAAATCAACTGTGGGAGCAATTATTAGGAAATGGAAGACATACAAGACCACTGATAATCTCCCTCTATCTGGGGCTCCACGCAAGATCTCACCCCGTGGGGTCAAAATGATCACAAGAACGGTGAGCAAAAATCCCAGAACCACACGGGGGGACCTAGTGAATGACCTGCAGAGAGCTGGGACCAAAGTAGCAAAGCCTACCATCAGTAACACACTACGCCGCCAGGGACTCAAATCCTGCAGTGCCAGACGTGTCCCCCTGCTTAAGCCAGTACATGTCCAGGCCCGTCTGAAGTTTGCTAGAGAGCATTTGGATGATCCAGAAGAAGATTGGGAGAATGTCATATGGTCAGATGAAACCAAAATATAACTTTTTGGTAAAAGCTCAACTCGTTGTGTTTGGAGGACAAAGAATGCTGAGTTGCATCCAAAGAACACCATACCTACTGTGAAGCATGGGGGTGGAAACATCATGTTTTGGGGCTGTTTTTCTGCAAAGGGACCAGGACGACTGATCCGTGTAAAGGAAAGAATGAATGGGGCCATGTATTGTGAGATTTTGAGTGAAAACCTCCTTCCATCAGCAAGGGTATTGAAGATGAAACGTGGCTGGGTCTTTCAGCATGACAATGATCCCAAACACACCGCCCGGGCAATGAAGGAGTAGCTCCGTAAGAAGCATTTCAAGGTCCTGGAGTGGCCTAGCCAGTCTCCAGATCTCAACCCCATAGAAAATATTTGGAGGGAGTTGAAAATCCGTGTTGCCCAGCAACAGCCCCAAAACATCACTGCTTTAGAGGAGATCTGCATGGAGGAATGGGCCAAAATACCAGCAACAGTGTGTGAAAACTTTGTGAAGACTTACAGAAAACGTTTGACAACAAAGGGTATATAACAAAGTATTGAGATAAACTTTTGTTATTGACCAAATACTTATTTTCCACCATAATTTGCAAATAAATTCATAAAAAATCCTACAATGTGATTTTCTGGATTTTTTTTTCTCTCATTTTGTCTGTCATAGTTGAAGTGTACCTATGATGAAAATTACAGGCCTCTCTCATCTTTTTAAGTGGGAAAACTTGCACAATTGGTGGCTGACTAAATATTTTTCGCCCTACTGTATGTATGTATGTGTGCATGTGTGTGTGTATGTATGTATGCATGAGCCAGTTGCAGACACTCCTAATATGTCCTGTACATACTGTATGTCCTGTACAAAGCCTCAGTCTTGTTTATAAGATGGTGTGGGTCTTCATACATTACATTCCATGTAAGTACAGAGATAGAGAATGGGGCTAGGGTGTAGGGAGGGAGTTCCCTCCTGGCCCCTGTACTGTTATTGCTGAGCCACTGTGGATATACTAAGGCGACGTCCCAAATGCCACCCTATTCTCTACATAGTGGAGTACTTTTGACCAGGGTTCTTCAGGCTCTGGTCAAAAGTAGTGCTCTATATAGGAAATAGGGTGCCATTTGGGATGCACATAGCTCTGTGTTTACTCCTCTGTCTGTACACCACTCCCTGGAGGCCTGCTCTTAGACACAAGGTGACGTGTGTCTGTGTGTGTGTGTCCCTGTGTGTCCCTGTGTGTGTGTGTGTCCCTGTGTGTGTGTCCCTGTGTGTGTGTGTGTGTGTGTCCCTGTGTGTGTGTGTGTGTGTGTCTGTGTGTGTCCGTCCCTGTGTGTGTGTGTGTGTGTGTGTGTGTGTCCGTCTGTCCGTCCGTCCGTGCGTGCCTGTCTTTATGTGTGCTGTGGCTCTCTGCCAAAGTTATCTGGCAGATTGTTTTGTCTGTTTCCCATAGATGGAATTCAGTCAGCTAGGACCTCGGCGTTCGGAGTGAAAGGGGTGAGATTGACGGAGAGAAGACAAGAGTGGGTAGTTATAAAAAGATGATTAGAGAGAGCGAAAGAATGAAAGGGAGAGAGAGCAAGATAAAGGGAGGGAATGAGTGTGTGTGTTCCACAGTGGAACAGGTGGTCTAATCTGCAGACAGCTCTACCAGGCACCCCCTGTCCCTCCTCACCCACCCTCCAATCTCTGCAGTTTTAAGAATTTCTCACTTCTCCTTTTGGGCCATAGAGAGAGATGAGCGCTGTTACTGTTCTGGAGTGAGTGTTTTTATAACGGAGATATACATTGTGTATAGGCCTAATGCCTATTAGGCGAGGACATTGTTATTTGTGTCTTACCCACAAATAACAATGTCCTCAAGTCACCCTCACGTACACCACACTGTATTAGCATCTAAAAGTTCTCCCTCACTTGCAAACATTTGAACTATTGACTAAACAACATCTGCAAGCACCCCCCCCCCCCCACACACACACACACAAACAAACAAACAAACGTACTCATCCACATAGAGAAGACTATTCTGAGATACAACTGCATTTGTCTGTCTTGTCGTGGGGAGAGAGATGAGAAACAGAGACATAAGAGGTGGACACACACACACACACACACACACACACACACACACACACAGCTGTTCTGGAGTGTAACCTGCCTGGCTCTCCAGATCACACTAAGACTAAGTCCTCATGGAACACGTATGTAACATGCTCACAGGGATGTCTGTACTGATGCCAGGTGGCTGTTGGAGGGGTGAAAGGTGAGCTGGCGGTGAAACCAGCGCTTGTCAGGTGATGCTTTTCACCAGTCATGTAGGGGCTGGGCTGAGAGAGAGAGAAACCACACGACCAACAACATTGGACACTTTATGGAACACAAAGCCTTCTATCTCATCCTGAAATATCCCAGGTGTGAGGTCATCTGCCTTTGGCCTAAAGAGCAGGAACCTGGACTTTATCAAATAAATCAGACATACAGACATTGTCATCCTACAAGAAACATGGTATAGAGGAGACGGATCCACTGGTTGCCCTCTAGGTTACAGAGAGCTGGTAGTCCCATCCACCAAACTACCAGGTGTGAAACAGGGAAGGGACTCAGGGGGTACGCTAATTTGGTATATAGCAGACCTAACTCACTCTATTAATCAAAACTGGAACATTTTACATTTGGCTAGAAATTCAAAAGGAAATGATCTTAACAGAGAAAAATGTCCTCCTGTGTGCTACCTATATCCCCCCACTAGAATCCCCATGCTTTAATGAAGACAGCTTCTCCATCCTGGAGGGGGAAATCAATCATTTCCAGGCCCAGAGACATGTACTTGTCTGTGGCAATCTAAATGCCAGAACCAGACAAGAACCTGACACCATCAGCACAATCAATCAATAAAATGTGATTTATAAAGCCCTTTATACATCGGCCGATGTCAAAGTGCTATACAGAAACCCAGCCTAAAACCCCGAACAGCAAGCAATGCAGATGTACAGTTGAAGTCGGACGTTTACATACACCTTAGCCAAATACATTTAAACTTGGTTTTTCACAATTCCTGACATTTAATCCAAGTAAACATTCCCTGTCTTAGGTCAGTTAGGATCACCACTTTATTTTAAGAATGTGAAAGGTCAGAATAATACTAGAGAGAATTATTTATTTCAGCTTTTATTTATTTCATCACATTCCCAGTGGGTCAGAAGTTTACATACACTCAATTAGTATTTGGTAGCATTGCCTTTCAATTGTTTAACTTGGGTCAAACGTTTCGAGTAGCCTTCCACAAGCTTCGCACAATAAGTTGGGTGAATTTTGGCCCATTCCTCCTGACAGAGCTGGTGTAACTGAATCAGGTTTGTAAGCCTCCTTGCTCGCACACTCTTTTTCAGTTCTGCCCACAAATGCTATATTGGATTGAGGTCAGGGCTTTGTGATGGCCACTCCAATACCTTGACTTTGTTGTCCTTAAGCCATTTTGCCACAACTTTGGAAGTATGCTTGAGGTCATTGTCTATTTGGAAGACCCATTTGCGACCAAGCTTTAACTTCCTGACTGATGTCTTGAGATGTTGCTTCAATACAGTGCCTTGCGAAAGTATTCGGCCCCCTTGAACTTTGCGACCTTTTGCCACATTTCAGGCTTCAAACATAAAGATATAAAACTGTATTTTTTTGTGAAGAATCAACAACAAGTGGGACACAATCATGAAGTGGAACGACATTTATTGGATATTTCAAACTTTTTTAACAAATCAAAAACTGAAAAATTGGGCGTGCAAAATTATTCAGCCCCTTTACTTTCAGTGCAGCAAACTCTCTCCAGAAGTTCAGTGAGGATCTCTGAATGATCCAATGTTGACCTAAAGGACTAATGATGATAAATACAATCCACCTGTGTGTAATCAAGTCTCCGTATAAATGCACCTGCACTGTGATAGTCTCAGAGGTCCGTTAAAAGCGCAGAGAGCATCATGAAGAACAAGGAACACACCAGGCAGGTCCGAGATACTGTTGTGAAGAAGTTTAAAGCCGGATTTGGATACAAAAAGATTTCCCAAGATTTAAACATCCCAAGGAGCACTGTGCAAGCGATAATATTGAAATGGAAGGAGTATCAGACCACTGCAAATCTACCAAGACCTGGCCGTCCCTCTAAACTTTCAGCTCATACAAGGAGAAGACTGATCAGAGATGCAGCCAAGAGGCCCATGATCACTCTGGATGAACTGCAGAGATCTACAGCTGAGGTTGGAGACTCTGTCCATAGGACAACAATCAGTTGTATATTGCACAAATCTGGCCTTTATGGAAGAGTGGCAAGAAGAAAGCCATTTCTTAAAGATATCCATAAAAAGTGTTGTTTAAAGTTTGCCACAAGCCACCTGGGAGACACACCAAACATGTGGAAGAAGGTGCTCTGGTCAGATGAAACCAAAATTGAACTTTTTGGCAACAATGCAAAACGTTATGTTTGGCGTAAAAGCAACACAGCTCATCACCCTGAACACACCATCACCACTGTCAAACATGGTGGTGGCAGCATCATGGTTTGGGCCTGCTTTTCTTCAGCAGGGACAGGGAAGATGGTTAAAAATGATCTGAAGATGGATGGAGCCAAATACAGGACCATTCTGGAAGAAAACCTGATGGAGTCTGCAAAAGACCTGAGACTGGGACAGAGATTTGTCTTCCAACAAGACAATGATCCAAAACATAAAGCAACATCTACAATGGAATGGTTCAAAAATAAACATATCCAGATGTTAGAATGGCCAAGTCAAAGTCCAGACCTGAATCCAATCGAGAATCTGTGGAAAGAACTGAAAACTGCTGTTCACAAATGCTCTCCATCCAACCTCACTGAGCTCGAGCTGTTTTGCAAGGAGGAATGGGAAAAAATTTCAGTCTCTCGATGTGCAAAACTGATAGAGGCATACCCCAAGCGACTGACAGCTGTAATCGCAGCAAAAGGTGGCGCTACAAAGTATTAACTTAAGGGGGCTGAATAATTTTGCACGCCCAATTTTTCAGTATTTGATCTGTTAAAAAGTTTGAAATATCCAATAAATGTCGTTCCACTTCATGATTGTGTCCCACTTGTTGTTGATTCTTCACAAAAAAATACAGTTTTATATCTTTATGTTTGAAGCCTGAAATGTGGCAAAAGGTCGCAAAGTTCAAGGGGGCCGAATACTTTCGCAAGGCACTGTAGGTACATTTCATTGCCCTTATGCCTAAAACAAATGCAATATAGACAAAAACAAATAACAATGAAATGTAATATTCATATAAATATATATGAATGTTTATTTTCCCCCATTAAAAACACTCTTACATATCTGTCTAGGTTGGAACTGTTGCTGTTTAAAATACAATACATATTTTTTATTCTGAACTAGAATAAACTGATTTATCACATCACACAGATGTAGACCAGAAAACACACACAGTCCCAATGAGAGGTGACTGGCTGGTTGAACTTCAACAAGCAGGTCTATTCTGGACTCTGCTTTTGACAGTACAACACTGAGGTCATACTTAGCAATGAGACCGTTTCTGTACTTGTTTTTTAAGTAGGCCAGAATTGAGAACCCTGACTCGCATAGGTATGTGGTGCCAAACTGGATCAGAACATCTGCTTCTTTCCCAGTCAGGCAGGAGACCGCTTCCTGCTGTAGATGAGCAACCCAGAACTGTGTGAGTGTTTGCCTCAAAAAGCATCTTGCTTCAATCAGTTTATTCCAGTTAAGAATAACAATTATGACTTGTATTTTAACAGCAACAGTTCCAACATAGACTAGTTTTCAATAATAATTTCTACAGTAAGATGTACAGTAGGCCTGATCATTTTTCATCTTCATCTGTACTGTTACTAAGGGTTGCACCCTCAGTAACTAGCTAGCTTGCTTTGGCGAATGTGAGCTATTAGCTGTGTAACGTTACACGACCAAGGGATTGTTTGAAAGAGAAACTCACATCTACTACTATGAGAGTTAGTACTCCCTTATTTCTGCTTATCGTCGCCTGTTATAAAATGACAACAATACCTTGCTAGCTGACTTACTTTACCACTGTCGAAGCACTGTTTCCTGAAGCATTCTGCCCTGTTATGAAAGAACTCCCTGGGTTTACCGTCATGCTGTGTGTTTGGACAGGACGTGTCATTTCATTTATTTGTTCATTTTGAGAGACTCATTACTAACGTTAAGGACTTCCCCGCACAAAACACATTGTGCACGTTCCTCGTTATTTCTCCAAGTTTGTATGAAAGCGAGAGAAACTCATCCCTGTATTTGCGTTTTAAGACAATTGAGCTCAGTCAGAACTTGTGGCTAGCATGAGTTTGTTTGATGATAGCGGTGAGTGATGGCGAGTGGGAATGACAAGTCAGTGGCTGACATGGCATCATCTGCTGCTGAACGACAGCGCTGCATCATGTGTCGTGGAGTGATCTTTAAGAAAACTGCAGAAAAAAGATCAGGTGAACCGCAATGCACACGGGCATCTCCCTCTCCCACTCGCGCAGCTGCCAAACTGAGCAAAGACCGCTGCTAAGCAGCGAGCACACTGAACAGAGAGCACAGATGCTTGGCCAAATCAATTCCAGTAATTAATTAAATAATTATCAATTTACTCTGACACGTCGCAACCCACACTTTAAGAAAGGCTGATGTACACAAACAACAAGTGTGCGGTTAAAATTGGCAAAAAACACATATTTCTTCCCACAGGGCTGTTGGGTGAGACAGGGATGCAGCTTAAGCCCCACCCTCTTCAACACATATATCAATGAATTGGCGAGGGCACTAGAACAGTCTGCAGCACCCGGCCTCACCCTACTAGAATCTGAAGTCAAATGTCTACTGTTTGCTGATGATCTGGTGCTTCTGTCACCAACCAAGGAGGGCCTACAGCAGCACCTAGATCTTCTGCATAGATTCAGCCAGACCTGGGTCCTGACAGTAAACCTCAGTAAGACCAAAATAATGGTGTTCCAAAAAAAGTCCAGTTGCCAGGATCACTAATACAAATTCCATCTAGACACCGTTGCCCTAGAGCACACAAAAAACAATACATACCTTGGCCTAAACATCAGCGCCACAGGTAACTTCCACACAGCTGTGAATGATCTGAGAGACAAGGCAAGAAGGGCCTTCTATGCCACCAAAAGGATCATAAAATTTGACATACCAATTAGGATCTGGCTAAAAATACTTGAATCAGTTTCGAACCCATTAACCTTTATGGTTGTGAGGTCTGGGGTCCGCTCACCAACCAAGAATTCACAAAATGGGACAAACACCAAATTGAGACTCTGCATGCAGAATTCTGCAAAAATATCCTCAGTGTACAACGTAAAACACCAAATAATGCATGCAGAGCAGCAGCAAGATTTGTGACCTGTTGCCACAAGAAAAGGGCAACCAGTGAAGAACAAACACCTTTGTAAATACAACCCATATTTATGTTGATTTATTTTCCCTTTTGTACTTTAACCATTTGCACATCGTCTGTATATATACATAATATGACATTTGAAATGTCTTTATTCTTTTGGAACTTCTGTGAGTGTACTGTTCATTTTTATTGTTTATTTCACTTTGTATATGATCTACTTAACTTACTTTGGCAATATTAACATATGTTTCCCATGCCAATAAAGCCCCTTAAATTGAGAGAGAGAGAGAGAGACTGATCAGGGATAAATCTAATAAATGGAGGGATGGCCGCTTTATCAGGTGCATGAGGCAGGGCAAGCAGCCATCCAATTAGAAGGCTCAGAGTTGAGGTTGCTGGGTGGAGCTGGCTGTCCAGTTCGTCCAATACAAAATAATGGTCCTACGCTTGGCATGGGGCTCGTGAATGGGTCATCATTAATTTGTCATCGACCAATTACCTCTCTCTCACTGTATATTTCTGTAAGCCAGTGTCTGTGAGTTACATTGTTGCCATCATGCAGAGTGAGATTGTGTGATCAGGGTTGCCCATCGATTGGTAGTGATGTACACTGCGTACACCAAACATTAGGAACACCTTCCTAATTGAGTTTTTTGAGCCTCAATTCGTCAGGGCATGGACTCTACAAGGTGTCAAGAGTTCAACAGGGATGTTGGCCTATATTGACTCCAATGCTTCCCACGGTAGTGTCAAGTTGCCTGGATGTCCTTTGGGTGGTGGACCATTCTTGATACACACAGGAAACTGTTGAGCATTAAAAACCCAGCAGCGTTGCAGTTCTTGACACAAACCTGTGCCCCTGGCACCTACTACCATACCCCGTTCAAATGCACTTCAATATTTTGTGTTGCCCATTCACCATCTGAGTGGCACACATACACAATCCATGTCACAATTGTCTCAATTGTCTCCAGGCTTATCCTGTCTCCTCCCCTTCATCTCCACTGATTGAAGTGGATTTAAACATCAATAAGGGATCATAGCTTTCACCTGGATTCACCTGGTCAGTCAATAACATGGAAAGAGCAGGTGTTCTTAATGTTTTGTACACTCGTCTATATTCGCCTAGTGTTGTCAGTGAACAGTGCGCTGTGTGAAGGATGTCAGTCTGCAATGAGCAGCTGCTGCTTCATTACTGTGATCAGTATTGAGACCAAGTAGCAGTCCTGTCTTCTCTGAGGGCCAGACAGAGGCACCACAGCTGCATCCTATCCTAGGTGTACATACCACTAACCTCCTGGCCCAATTACTGAGCCTGCCGAAAGCTACTGATCCTCTCATTACCAAGGAAATGGAGATATGTCATACAACCATTGTGTGCTGTAGTTTTCTTGACGTTATCTTGAGTATATTGTGTGTGTGTGTGTGTGTGTGTGTGTGTGTGTAACTCTGGGCTGCTTTGGAGATGGATGAGTGTCCACTTGCGCTCATCACTCTTCTCCAGTATGTCTCCTCTCCCTCCATACATCACTATAATGACTCAATAGGCTGATCATTAGGCTGATTGTTAAGCTGGTCCTTTAAGCATGGCTCCAGCTCTGTCTGCTCTGTGCTCTGCTTCATATGCTCTGGACATATGGGGTGGCAGGTAGCATAGTGGTTAGAGTGTTGGGCCAGTAACCAAAAGGTTGCAAGATCGAAGCCCCGAGCTGACAAGGTAAAACTCTGTTGTTCTGCCCCTGAACAAGGCAGTTAACCCACTGTTCCTAGGCTGTCATTGAAAATAAGAATATGTTCTTAACTGACTTGCCTAGTTAAATAAATGTAAAATATATCTACTGTGTCTTTACAGCTCTGGGTTGGAACTGCCCAGGATCAGTTTACCTTCCCCAAATCCTAACCATTAGGTGGAAATGCTAAACTGACCCGATATCAGTGTTTAGGGGCAACTTTATCCAACTTTTTTCGTCTTTATGGTAAGTACCCACTAGTTTCCCTGTCTTTCTGTGCTTCACCAGCACTACCTGCGCCCTCCGGTGGCCATATAGTGAAACTGAAACTCAATTCATTTCCATGTTGAAGGGATTATGGATGATATATTTAGGGGAATTCTCTACTGTGCTGTACAGGAACAGATGGCCTTCCTCTTTGTTCATCTCCATGCCAACGTAAGGCAGATGTTTATTTATGTGGATTTTTTCCAATTTTATTGCCCATTTTTGTTAAATCCAAGATCATTTCTAATCTGTCCCAGTGGGGCTGGTTATTTGTTTCAGTGTTGATCACAGCTAGTGGGTGTCTAGGGTAAAGTTCATCACAAATGAATAAACTGTTGTTACTGAACTGAATGTTAAACATTGCCTGGTTAAACATGCAGGGGGTCTAGGAGGAATCTGTTTTATGGCCCCTTGTTTCATTCATATAACTGGGTTGTGTGTGTGTGTGTGTGTGTGTGTGTGCGTGTGTGTGTGTGTTTGGAATGGGGGAGATATCTCCATGAGATAAGGCTCCCTACACCAGTCCCCCTCATACCCCCCTTCTCCAGTCCTCAAACCAAAGGAATGACTCCCTCTTCTGAGGCCCGGTCTAGACAAGCTGTCCCCCTCTGTTATTAGGACAGGGTACAATGGGGAAATGCCAGGATTAGAATATGACCCTTTGACGGAGATACAGTATTTAACACAAATATGAAATTGTTTGTACAGTATAATCCTTCTTCTGCTGTCAAACAAATCCTTAGGGGGGCTCTAACCAAGATGTCTTTAATCCTTGATATTCTGAATTTCTAAAATCATATCTGGTCCATCTTAATGGATTGCAGGATCAGGGTCAGATTGGGCCTTTATGATTGGTGATGTGAACAGACTATATTTATACTACGGTCAAATCATGACTGTGATATTTAATTGTAGATCCACAGCTACCTAACGGATGTCATTGCTCAGCCTGGCGCACAGAAATAGAATCGGAAATAAAATCTATAATCTGACAACCAGAGTGAATAAAGCAGGATAGGCAGAAGCGACAGAAACGGTATACCGTATATGGGCCACTCATCTCTGGGTCCTTTGTAGTGTTATTTCTATAACCTACATTTTACTCATGACGCCGACATGTATGTACTTACATACAGGTCTAAGGGTCAGCAGTTTGAGTAGGTTTCCTATTGTCTCCAGCTCCAGGAAGTGACATCAGAGGCAGGAAGCAGAGCAGTGAAGGTAAAGGGGGCAGCAGACACGTATGTGCCTGTGAAGTGACCGGCAGAGGAAGGAAACAGAGGACCTACTGGAACCGTACCCCCCCCATTTTCTGCCAGATTGGGGGTAGTGCTGGGAAGAGTTGGGGTGGAGACAGGGTGGAGGGTGAAGCACAACGGGTGGGGTGGTGTGTGTGTGGGGGGGGGGGGGGGGGGTAAAGAGGTAGAAGAGGTAGGAGTCAGACTGAAAATAGAGTGGATATGACTGTGAATTGATTACCGATTATGACACTTGACACCCCTCTAATCAGCAGCCAGTGTGTGAAGGCCATGGGAAGGCCATATTAATGTAGCTCAGATAATAGGGAATAGATATGTAGGGTACATTGTGCATTTATACAACCTCAGATTGTGCTGTGTGTGTGTGTGTACATTTTTTTGGACTAATGCCAATGTGACGTACCTTGGCAGGGTTGTGCCTGTCCACCGCGCCCAATGTAGGGTACACAAGCTGGTGACACTGCTGGAGGCCCTGAACCATGACTCCAGTGAGTCACTCTCTAGAGTCACAGCGCAGCCGGCCAAACGCCCTCCACAGCCTCAACCTTGGCCTTAGCCTCAGCCCCAGACACAGTCTCAGTCCCAGCCCCAGCTCTGAGTCTAATCCGTCTTTACAGACATATACAGTTATTATATGTGTCTGACAGGGAGTTTCTCATCCATTCTCTATCTGGCTGAACAAGCCTGGAGAGGAAGGAGTGAGATGGGCAGCTGCAGAGAAGAGAGGGATTCTAATGATATGGAGTAAGGAGAGAGGGAGCGAGGGGGCAGGGGGAAGCTAGAGGAAGGGTGGAAGAGAGGAGAATGAAGACAGACAGCTAGAGGAAAAGGGAATGGCAGGGACGAGGAAAGAGATTGGGCAGTAGACCAGGGAAAAGGGCAAAGGGATGAGGATGTTTGGGGGATGGGTGGAAGGGCACAGGAGTTTGAGGAAATTGTCTGTAGAAGTGACCTAGTAGGGGCTGGGGGCGAGGGAGAGGGCGGGCTGGGAGGAATTTTAGCAGAGGAGTGGAGAGAGCCCTGTGCCACCTGCAATAACAGACCAGCCTAAATACTCTAACCAATGGAACCTACACAATACCATCATAGTGGTTTCACCAGAAAAGGACACCACCATGTCTGATGTTTTTGTGTATTTTACTACATGGTTTATTTACAGTGTCCACATACATTTATGAAGTCCAGACAAGGTTATGTAGCACAACTACACCTTGCCTGCCTGTGTGTGTCTGTGCCAGTCTTGACTGCAGGTTAGCTTTTTCTGTCATGAATCTTGTTCTAGAGGGAGCTCTGCAGAGTGTTCACTAGCTGACACAAACCTTCAATTAAGACCAAAAAGCTATGTTCTTTTTCATGAATTTTTACAATATAGAGAATGTTGACTTCGCAACTGGCCTATCTAGTGGAAATCAATTATTTTCTAATCTTTTCATTCTGAACAGAACCATATTTGTTGGTTCCGACCAGCAAAATACAGTTCTGAAACGTTTGGAACCAAAAAAAAGTACCGGTTTATATCGTTCCTTTCTGTTCCTTTTTAAACTTGCTGTGGAGTGGGTAAGCAATTTAATCGGTATAGGAAAGTCGTTAAGAGCAATTGTATTTTGCCGTAACAGAATGGTTTAATCATAATGAAAGACAAACACACACACACCGCTGCCAGTCACATTGTAGCGTGTGAGAACGCAACTGAAATATTTGCTGGTAGGGAGAGAGGACGGAGGAAGCTGCGGGGAAGTGCTGGGCATCTTGTTATGACATGCACTTTCTGAATTAGGCCCACAGAATTATACCTACAGAGGAGCTGCTTCTATGGAGAAACTGTGAATGTCTGAATTTCCCGAATTGTTTTAACGTTGGACCCGAGCAAACGTTAGCTAGCTAACAAGCTTGTGTGTGCAGAGCAGCGCTATAATTAAAAACACGTATTTTTGTAGTTAATACACCAATGTGAAACGTGATGACTATGGTATCCTTAACTAGCATTGAAAAAGTAAATCCATTCTTTCTGAATCATGTTTGTTACGTAATCAGTACGCTACAGTAGCCTATGCTTCAGAGGGGAGGGGCAGGTAGCCTACACACACACACACACACACACTAGCATAGATTTCCAGCTGGCAGGCAGAAGCTGGAATACATTTCTGAGTGACAGAGTGAGGGCTTTGCATTGGTGCTTTGTTGCACGTTATTAACCGGTTCCCATGCTTTTAAAATAAAGGTTCTGTCCCGGAACAGTATAGGTCATTTTGGTTCGGGATCTTTTCCTCAGATAATGTAGTTATTTTCTGGTTTTATTTTCTGCTCCCCGAACTGGTTCAAACCCTTGACAGAAATCCCTCAGGTTTGCCTCCAGGACAAGACTCATCCCAATGAACGTCAACCTGTGTTCTGACTGGTCAGCTGTCTCCCCCTTTCCATGCCAGTTGTCCAGGCAAAGAGAGGACCCCCGTCCCCAGTCCCACGCCCCTACTCCTCCATACTGCGAGTGGGGAATTTATGGCTCACAGTGGAACCTGGACATGGAGGGGTCACCACACTGCACCTCTTCCCACAGCCTTACCCACATCAACGGAGTGCCCCAGGATCCTCTGTGTCAACAGGCAGCCCAGCCACGACAGACCAGGATGTCAAACTCACTGCAGTCTATCTCAAACACTCTATAGGACGTGACACTTAGACAGACACACAAGTGTCTATGTTACGAAGATGACCGACAGTATGGTCACACAGGAGGATCTCTCAGACAGTGTCTATCTCAAACACACACATTTTCATGTCATTTATTTAGCCAGGATACTCCACTCGGTAACATTTGCCCCACATACACACATACTTGGAACTGATCCACATTGATCAGAGACCCATCTCCCCCACTCCACTCTGACAGAACACATTTTGTGCTGTGTGACCAAGACCGCTATAATGGTCTTCAATTATTACATTTGAGATGGGGGTCAGTGAAGGTCACTGTGTGTGTTAGATAAACAGAGCGCGAGAGAGGCGGAGAGAGAGAAAGAGGGAGAGACGACTTGGCTGGACTCAAACATTGTGTCCATTCAGCTATTAGCAGTGCTACATATACAGTCCAGGCATCAGCACTAAATGTAATTGTGTCAGATGGAGGGCTGAGAGAGAGCTCTGACAGGCCTGACAGAGTAGCAGTGTGCCAATACGCCACTCCATACTGAGGAGGCCCACTGTGAATGATGTTGAAAGGGTATGGCAACAAAGCTTAGAACCAACAAAAGTGTGTGTGTCATACATCTACTCACACAGAAAGGAGGGCTTCAATTTCAGGACTAGAGGGAACCGGAGGGGGAAAGAAGTGATATGAAAAGAGGAGAAAGAGGGGTAGAGGACAGCGATGGGACAGGCCGTGAGACGAGCAGCGTGACTGTAGATATCCAGCTAAATGGAGTGACCGGAATTGATTGTAACACACAGTGAGTGCAGAGGCATGGGACTGTGAACCACAGTGATATCTAGCATGGCCGTTTTTTTCTCTTTCCTCATCTTATCAAGTTTGGCACAGTTGGCATCTCGTTAACGCGCCGGTTGGTTGGTTCCGGGTAGGTTGGTTGGTTCCGCGAGCTGACCCTGTGAGCCGGCAGCAGCAGCGGTGGGGCCCAGCCCAGGGGGGTTTGAGATGGGGCGCAGTGGAGTGAGTAAACGTGATGAACGTTGATTGTTTGTGGGTTATCCTCCAAAGTGCTCCCTCTGCTGTGCGTTGTTATGTAATGACCGCCGGGGACGGCTGATGGTCTTTTGGTGCTCTCCCCCTATACACCCCCCTTGAGGAGAGAGAAAGGGCTGTCAGCACCCATCAGGGTCAAACTCTATCTCGCTCAGTCAGACACAGGGACCCTCTTTGGGCTGTGTGCCAATGACTAAGGTTGTCCAACAGACCCAGAGAGAGAGAGAGAGAGAGGAGGGAGGGGTGGTTTTACTCCAGACAGATACACATACTGTACAGCAGCTCAGACTTACAACAGTATAGTAAATACACTACTCACACACCACAGTACAATAGTAAATAAGCTACTTCAGTCTTCAGAGTAACAATGTAGTAGTATGCTAAATCTAAATCTGCCCACTCAAACACCTGATAGACAGATTTCCTCACAGAAGGCTCACAGTGGCTCCTTGGCTGGGCGTATTCTCGCTCTGACTCAGTCTTACCCTCATCAATATTAGAGGGGCCATTTTGCCGGGCTGACAGGCCAGTTGACTTCTCCTGGAGAAACCCGAAGAGTGGAGTGCTGTAGCACTGTGTCACCTGACTCAGAGCAGATGCAAGTGATGTACTCCTGTGTCTGGTTGAATAGAAAACACATGTAGCCTACTGTAGGGTCAGCCTGAGGCAGAGATCGGGGGGCTGCATCCCAAATCGCACCCTATTCCCTATGGGTCGCGGTCAAAAGTAGTGCACCCCATAGGGTGCCACTTGAGAGAGAGAGAGCCTACAGACTATAGAGTGCTCAATGGTCACAGGGGACACAGAACAGTTCAGCTCACCAGCTGCTATGGCCCTCACGCTGTCTGACTCCCACCACTGACCTTAATGCTGCAACCCCCCCTAGTCCCATCTCCCCCTCCTTACCCCCTCCTCATATCCCCTCACTCAGGGACCACGTGACCCCTTCCAGACAGCACCATCTGCCTACCCTGCTCTGCTCTCCCACCTTATGAACACAATCTCCAAGATAAGACCCTGGTCTCTCCCTCTCCCATGGAGGACTCCGACTGACCAGTTCTAGACTGACCCTCTGGCAGCGGTATGGAGCTATGTCTATAATGTTCACTGATAGGGTCTCGCCAAAGCCTCACAGACTCTCATAGATATCTTTGGAAGTCGGCTGAGGTGGAAGTAGTTGAAGGTGGTGGTGAATTCAAGGTGTGTGTTCAGGTGCTGAGCTGCCCTTGACAAGGCTGGTGTATCAACACCAGGTGGGCGAGAGGGGTTTGCAGCCATGTGGAGAACAGGAGGAGGAGAGGAAGGCAGGGAGGGCGGCCGTGTGTGGCTCTGTGCGTGGGCAGTATCTTTCTTCCTGTGACTCGACTCCGTTTCCCCAGGCAGGCAGGCGGCTTTGAAGTGGCTCTCCCTAGCCTGCTCCCTGCACCCCTCTCCACTGCACCCTCCAATGTAATAGCAGCCACATGGGCCCCCAGCCACGCCTCAGCCACACTATATTTCTCCTTACACCAACAAACTCACTGCACTCTTTTCCCTCTCTCCTCTGCATCCTCCTCCCTTTCCCCCTCTCCCCTATTTGTTCTCAATCATTCTCTGCTTCAGTTGTCTCTCTTTGTTTCTTTATTTTCTACCCATTCTGTTCTTTACTCCTCTTTGTGGTCAATACCAGTCCAAAACACATGTAATAACATTGTTTTTCGCTTCAGGGACTGAAAGCATCGCATGCAGAACTGTAGAATAATAATACTACCTGAGTCATTGTATGTGGTTGTGGTTTAGATTGGGACTGATTTAGTTCTTGGTCATTTCTTGGCATCTCTGGTCAGAGGTGACAGGGGTTCCTGTCAATGCACTAACTTCCTGTGACTATGAGTTTCTAGTTTAGTTACACCTACAAACTTATTAGGCATTTCCTAGCAACGATTTTGTTTCTCTCAAGCCATGCCTCACTAGGCAACAGCTCCATGCTTCCTCACCTTCATTTCTCCTCTTGTATTTTTGCCCAAGTCTATCTCTGTATCTGGGTACAAAAAGGCTTTGTTTAAATGACATTGAGAACGGCGTGGCAAGGGCGCCCCCCACACGTCACGGTTTCCGAAGAGACACGAATAGTTGTGTAAACATTCAGGCCCAAACTTTTTGGCACAGCCAGAGGGAGCCCGTACGCTCCAATACGGCAAGCCGAGTGCGCCGTAATGGAAGGCAGGCGCTTTGCTCAATCGACGCGCAGATTCTACCAACGCGCCCCCGGCCTGTTTGTCTCAGTTTAACAGGCAGGCTGAGGAAGAGAAGGATTTACGCTGAGCCAGTCTGGCGGAGGAGGGGGAGCAACACCAACCAAACAGCCCAAACAACGGAAAAGAGGGGGGTTGGAAAGGAAGGAAACTGGATAGGTGAATGCCACAGAGCATCGCCACCAGACTAAGCTATAATTGGCGAGGCCATATTCTGTATTTTCAGATGTTTCTATCTTATTTTACAACTCCTTGTAGCAGCGAATCTCACTCTCATTTTACTGCTGAACAATCACAGCTGTCCAATGAATGGAGTTGCTTTCTGCCTCGTTGGAATCCCACCCTTCCCAGAGAACGAAGTAAGTGATCGACCCCACTGTGTTGTCATCGATGTATCCTCGTCTCCTGCGTTTTCTCTTCAAGGTTTACCTCCAGAAGCTCTTGCATTGGGCTGTCGGGTTCGTCAAAGAGCATGATTTCGTAAGAGGATTAGTTCACGTCGCTACTGTGTACACACAGACATATGATACAGAAAACCCCGTAATTTAAACGAGTCCTCTTGCAACTTTGTCCACACCCCAACATTTCAGTGTGTTTTCCGCTGATGTCGATTGTTTATTTTTGCCAGAACGCCGTGGCCAGTGTTCGAGAGACAATTTAAAACGGATCCCTTGCGAATTGCGATTTCAAAGCCACACTGACGCTTGGACGTTAGAATGTAATTGTCTGACTATTGAGTGGAGCTGTCATACTCGGGACGGGACGTCCGGCACAGGGATTGAACTCAGGTCATTATCCAACGATACCCGCCATACCCAGATAACGGTTTTAATTGGCAATTTCTCGGTTTGTTGCAGTTTGTTTCCATTTCAAGTATTCGACGTGAATGGTTAATAAAAGTCACTCACAAACGTGTTAAACATAACTATTGAGCTTTAATCTTATGACTCACTTCCCTTGTCTTTCCGGTTAGTTTTCCTGCAAATCTTTCCCTATCTACTTTGGGTATTCAAGGACACGTGTTCCCTCTCCTAAATGTTTCTGTAGCCACTTGATAAAGCCAGACAAAGCTCTGTAGAATGTAACGGTTTCTAGATATATGGTTACTTTGAACTACACATGTTGCAACATAGTATCCCTGCAATGGTCGACTGAACACATTGAATTAGAGACTCGCCTTCTAAATGACTTTTTATGACCACAGACACAAATTGTTAGGGTTAGGGTTAGGGCTTTGACACTGTCTGGCGCCTCTCTGTCTCTCTCTCTGTGTGTGTGTTTGTGTGTGGTGTCTATCTCATGTGTTTGTGACACAGTGTTTCACAACATCACCTGCGTCTTATCAACTTCTGCTTACAAACGTGGAATCTCCTTATTCCCTACGTCTCCCTACTTTTCTGTGCCATGGGCGACTTCTCTGAAGCACTACTTGCTTCTCCTGCAAAGTAAATTTTCCCTAATCCGTTTTCCTCAAAACACGACAATTATTTTGTTAACGAGACTAGTTTGATTACATTGGGACAAAGATGGATGAAAAATAAGAAAATAAAAGGTTAAATGAATAAGCGTCTTGTGAACACCATGATGTTCTAACCCCCCCTATCAACAGTGATGATGTCCTCCATTTAAAGGTCCTAACAGTCAGCACATGACCCTGGTCACAGCCACAGCCTCCAGACCCAACTTCAGACCTGAGCCCTGCCCCCACCCTCAACTCAGACCTCATCCCATCTCTAACCCTGACACTAGTGTCAACCCCAGTCCCAATCCTGAAGTACTCCCCGAAGAGGGAGATTGAGATGCCATTTTGTTTTTAGAGACTCTTCTGAAGACCAACAAGGATCCTGTTACCACAGAGCTTTGTTGTCTGCCTGGGTCTAAGGAGGGGAGAAGTGGCCCTGCGTGCTTCCCCTCTCCTCCCCCTCCCCTGGTCAGGCAGCCTGGCCTGATTGAACACTGATTCAATTAAGAGCAAACCGGCCAGCAGAAAGAGAGAAAACAGGGAGAGGGAGGACATCTAATATTACATTTGTTTTCGGTAGTTTGAATGAGAAAATATAGGCCACAGTCTGAGGAGTCTGTTGTCAGTTGGCTCAGTGTGGAGTCTGATGGGAGTCTGTTGTCAGTTGGCTCAGCGTGGAGTCTGAAGGGAGTCTGTTGTCAGTTGGCTCAGTGTGGAGTCTGATGGGAGTCTGTTGTCAGTTGACTCAGTGTGGAGTCTGATGGGAGCCTGTTGTCAGTTGGCTCAGTGTGGAGTCTGATGGGAGTCTGTTGTCAGTTGGCTCAGTGTGGAGTCTGTTGTCAGTTGACTCAGTGTGGAGTCTGATGGGAGCCTGTTGTCAGTTTGCTCAGCGTGGAGTCTGTTGTCAGTTGGCTCAGCGTGGAGTCTGATGGGAGCCTGTTGTCAGTTGGCTCAGTGTGGAGTCTGTTGTCAGTTGACTCAGTGTGGAGTCTGATGGGAGCCTGTTGTCAGTTTGCTCTGCGTGGAGTCTGTTGTCAGTTGGCTCAGCGTGGAGTCTGATGGGAGCCTGTTGTCAGTTATCTCAGCGTGGAGTCTGTTGTCAGTTGGCTCAGTGTGGACTCTGTTTTCAGTTAGCTCAGTGTGGACTCTGTTGTCAGTTGGCTCAGTGTGGAGTCAGTTGGCTCAGTGTGGAGTCAGTTGGCTCAGTGTGGAG
Source organism: Oncorhynchus mykiss (assembly GCF_013265735.2). Lineage (NCBI taxonomy): Eukaryota > Metazoa > Chordata > Actinopteri > Salmoniformes > Salmonidae > Oncorhynchus > Oncorhynchus mykiss. The sequence continues at coordinate 68,988,716 of NC_048576.1, read as the reverse complement.
TCTGTTGTCAGTTGGCTCAGTGTGGAGTCTGTTGTCAGTTGGCTCAGTGTGGACTCTGTTGTCAGTTGGCTCAGTGTGGACTCTGTTGTCAGTTGGCTCAGCGTGGACTCTGTTGTCAGTTGGCTCAGCGTGGACTCTGTTGTCAGTTGGCTCAGCGTGGAGTCTGTTGTCAGTTGGCTCAGCGTGGAGTCTGTTGTCAGTTGGCTCAGCGTGGAGTCTGTTGTCAGTTGGCTCAGAGTGGAGTCTGTTGTCAGTTGGCTCAGTGTGGAGTCTGTTGTCAGTTGGCTCAGCGTGGAGTCTTGTCAGTTGGCTCAGTGTGGACTCTGTTGTCAGTTGGCTCAATGTGGACTCTGTTGTCAGTTGGCTCAGTGTGGAGTCTGATGGGAGTCTGTTGTCAGTTGGCTCAGTGTGGAGTCTGTTGTCAGTTGGCTCAGTGTGGAGTCTGTTGTCAGTTGGCTCAGTGTGGAGTCTGTTGTCAGTTGGCTCAGTGTGGAGTCAGTTGGCTCAGTGTGGAGTCTGTTGTCAGTTGGCTCAGTGTGGAGTCTGTTGTCAGTTGGCTCAGTGTGGAGTCTGATGGGAGTCTGTTGTCAGTTGGCTCAGTGTGGAGTCTGTTGTCAGTTGGCTCAGTGTGGAGTCTGTTGTCAGTTGGCTCAGTGTGGAGTCTGTTGTCAGTTGGCTCAGTGTGGAGTCTGTTGTCAGTTGGCTCAGCGTGGAGTCTGATGGGAGTCTGTTGTCAGTTGGCTCAGCGTGGAGTCTGTCAGTTGGCTCAGCGTGGAGTCTGATGGGAGTCTGTTGTCAGTTGGCTCAGTGTGGAGTCTGATGGGAGTCTGTTGTCAGTTGGCTCAGTGTGGAGTCTGTTGTCAGTTGGCTCAGCGTGGAGTCTGATGGGAGTCTGTTGTCAGTTGGCTCAGTGTGGAGTCTGATGGGAGTCTGTTGTCAGTTGGCTCAGCGTGGAGTCTGAAGGGAGTCTGTGGTCAGTTGGCTCAGCGTGGAGCGTGATGGGAGTCTGTTGTCAGTTGGCTCAGCGTGGAGTCTGTAGGGAGTCTGTTGTCAGTTGGCTCAGCGTGGAGTCTGAAGGGAGTCTGTGGTCAGTTGGCTCAGCGTGGAGAGTGATGGGAGTCTGTTGTCAGTTGGCTCAGCGTGGAGTCTGTAGGGAGTCTGTTGTCAGTTGTCTCAGTGTGGAGTCTGTTGTCAGTTGGCTCAGTGTGGACTCTGTTGTCAGTTGGCTCAGCGTGGAGTCTGTAGGGAGTCTGTTGTCAGTTGGCTCAGCGTGGAGTCTGAAGGGAGTCTGTGGTCAGTTGGCTCAGCGTGGAGCGTGATGGGAGTCTGTTGTCAGTTGGCTCAGCGTGGAGTCTGTAGGGAGTCTGTTGTCAGTTGGCTCAGTGTGGAGTCTGTTGTCAGTTGGCTCAGTGTGGAATCTGTTGTCAGTTAGCTCAGTGTGGACTCTGTTGTCAGTTGGCTCAGTGTGGAGTCAGTTGGCTCAGTGTGGAGTCAGTTGGCTCAGTGTGGAGTCTGTTGTCAGTTGGCTCAGTGTGGAGTCTGTTGTCAGTTGGCTCAGCGTGGAGTCTGTTGTCAGTTGGCTCAGTGTGGAGTCTGATGGGAGTCTGTCAGTTGGCTCAGTGTGGAGTCTGTTGTCAGTTGGCTCAGCTTGGAGTCTGATGGGAGTCTGTTGTCAGTTGGCTCAGTGTGCAGTCTGATGGAAGTCTGTTGTCAGTTGGCTCAGTGTGGAGTCTGATGGGAGTCTGTTGTCAGTTGGCTCAGTGTGGAGTCTGTTGTCAGTTGGCTCAGTGTGGAGTCTGATGGAAGTCTGTTGTCAGTTGGCTCAGTGTGCAGTCTGATGGAAGTCTGTTGTCAGTTTGCTCAGTGTGGAGTCTGATGGGAGTCTGTTGTCAGTTGGCTCAGTGTGGAGTCTGATGGGAGTCTGTTGTCAGTTGGCTCAGTGTGGAGTCTGTTGTCAGTTGGCTCAGTGTGGAGTCTGTTGTCAGTTGGCACAGCTTGGAGTCTGATGGGAGTCTGCTGGGAGTGGCAGTTGGAGGAGGACCGTTTTAACGTCCAGGGGGGACTGCATGTTGTTTGCAGGGCTGGAGGGTTGGGTGTTGCATCACTGCCTTAGCTGTAATCAATAGGGATGACTGTACAGTACAGGGGGGGGATGGATGGCTGGGTGGGTGGGGCGGAGGCAGGCCCAGTAAGACCCAGAGCGTGTTGCGTCATGTGATGCATACATTTTATCGATAGGAAATATGAGAGTTCTGAAAATCATCTCTGCTGCTAAGCCAATCAATGATGCAGCTGCCCTTGTGTTACAGGAGCATGTGGTTCCCATTGGGTTCTGTGCATGTCAATCAGGCATATGCTTTCTTTCTTTCTTATATGTATCTGAGGAAGACTTTCCATTATGGTGTGTGTACGCTCACTCTTTGATAACCATCGACGTAACGATCTTTTAACCACTATGTTCTAACTGTTTATTAAAGATGTATAAAGTAAAGTGTTACTGAAGTATCTGTAAAAAATCTTCTTTAAAAGCCCCTCTCTCTTTTGCACACGGGTAGAGCATCAAACTACGGTGCTCAAATGGACCTGCTGATCCTAGATCAGTCAGGTCCCAGACCTCAGACCCCAGAGGCATGCCGATTCAGCTGATCCTAGATCAGTCAGGTCCCAGACCCCAGAGGCATGCCGATTCAGCTGATCCTAGAGCGGTCACGTGAGTCAGGTCCCAGACCTCAGACCCCAGAGGCATGCCGATTCAGCTGATCCTAGATCAGTCGCGTGAGTCAGGTCCCAGACCCCAGAGGCATGCCGATTCAGCTGATCCTAGATCAGTCGCGTGAGTCAGGTCCCAGACCCCAGAGGCATGCCGATTTAGCAGTTCTGGGATCATTTCCTGGCCAGGGCAGTTTCTCAGGATCAAAAGTGTTGTGCGTGAGGCTGCAGAGGAAAAACCACTGTCCTGCGTGATTCTTAGCAGATGCCTTCACCACCGAGGAAAATGTTACATCAAGACTAAGCATTTCCCTACAGGTTGTAGACATTATGTATTTCCCTACAGGTTGTAGACATTATGTATTTCCCTACAGGTTGTAGACATTATGTATTTCCCTACAGGTTGTAGACATTATGTATTTCCCTACAGGTTGTAGACATTATGTATTTCCCTACAGGTTGTAGACATTATGTATTTCCCTACAGGTTGTAGACATTATGTATTTCCCTACAGGTTGTAGACATTATGTATTTCCCTACAGGTTGTAGACATTATGTATTTCCCTACAGGTTGTAGACATTATGTATTTCCCTACAGGTTGTAGACATTATGTATTTCCCTACAGGTTGTAGACATTATGTATTTCCCTACAGGTTGTAGACATGATGTATTTCCCTACAGGTTGTAGACATTATGTATTTCCCTACAGGTTGTAGACATTATGTATTTCCCTACAGGTTGTAGACATTATGTATTTCCCTACAGGTTGTAGACATTATGTGTTTTCCTACAGGTTGTAGACATTATGTATTTCCCTACAGGTTGTAGACATGATGTATTTCCCTACAGGTTGTAGACATTATGTATTTCCCTACAGGTTGTAGACATTATGTATTTCCCTACAGGTTGTAGACATTATGTATTTCCCTACAGGTTGTAGACATTATGTATTTCCCTACAGGTTGTAGACATGATGTATTTCCCTACAGGTTGTAGACATTATGTATTTCCCTACAGGTTGTAGACATTATGTATTTCCCTACAGGTTGTAGACATGATGTATTGCTTATGAATGCAGGGTAAGGGTTATGCATGTGTTCTTGTGGGTACCATTCAAAAGGTCCAGTTAAATCCAACCCAGGAAATATGTACTTTAAGTAAATCCTATTTGTTGTCATGTTTCCAGTGTGTCCATCTGTGTTGAAGTGACTGCATGGGAGAGAGGGCAGTGGGTAGAATTTCCCATGGGGAGGGAGGGAGGGAGGGGGAGAGAGAGATGGAGGGAGGGGGAGAGAGAGAGATGGAGGGAGGGACAGTAAACCCAGTGTTCCAGAGTGGTCTGTGCTTGTGTGAGTCCATTAACGCGGCTACGACGTCTCCTCACACCTTAACACCAGCATACCGCCCCTCGGGCATTCCTCAAGGGCTCTACGGCAGACGGCAGCTGCGTACCACGGCAATGCACTGCACACACTCACACCTCACCTCTACAATCATTAACCTACCCTGGGAGAGTGGGTGAGGGTATGTAGATACTTTAATCACCCAGACACGTACTGAACCACAGGTGCACACGGTGTACTAAAACTATAGACTCACTCTAGCATGTGTACATCCACACACAGACTCCTAGTCGTTCCTTCGGCACGTTCTCCAAAACACAGATGTATGTGTACTGCTGCAGGCCTAGGCTGTGTGGTAGGTATTGCTTCTACGCCGATTGTGGTGACAGTGATAGGGGGGAACCTGAATTGAAGAGCATGGGAGAGAGAGATGCTGTTGTTTTGAATGCTTCACTAGCGTCTAGCTACGTCTTTTACGCTATCCATGGCTAAAATGTCGCTAAGCATTCCTATCACAGGTCTCATGCCACGCAGCTAAAGTATGAAGTTAGAAATGAGATCCGCTCCACGTTTCAATGTGGCGTTCCAGTCCAGGCATCCGTGCAACCTTCACTTTTGCGTGTCTGTTGTCATCCAGCACGTCTGTCTGTTGTCGTCCAGCACGCCTGTCTGTTGTCTTCCAGCACGTCTGTCTGTTGTCGTCCAGCACGCCTGACTGTTGTCGTCCAGGACGTCTGACTGTTGTCGTCCAGGACGTCTGACTGTTGTCGTCCAGGACGTCTGACTGTTGTCGTCCAGGACGTCTGACTGTTGTCATCCAGGACTCCGGTCTGTTGTCGTCCAGGACTCCGGTCTGTTGTCGTCCAGGACTCCGGTCTGTTGTCGTCCAGGAAGCTTGACTGTTGTCGTCCAGAACGCCTGACTGTTGTCGTCCAGGACGTCTGACTGTTGTCGTCCAAGACGTCTGACTGTTGTCGTCCAGGACTCCGGTCTGTTGTCGTCCAGGACTCCGGTCTGTTGTCGTCCAGGACTCCGGTCTGTTGTCGTCCAGGACGTCTGACTGTTGTCGTCCAGGACGTCTGACTGTTGTCGTCCAGGACGTCTGACTGTTGTCGTCCAGGACGTCTGACTGTTGTCGTCCAGGACGTCTGACTGTTGTCGTCCAGGACTCCGGTCTGTTGTCGTCCAGGACTCCGGTCTGTTGTCGTCCAGGACTCCGGTCTGTTGTCGTCCAGGACGTCTGACTGTTGTCGTCCAGGACGTCTGACTGTTGTCGTCCAGGACTCCGGTCTGTTGTCGTCCAGGACTCCGGTCTGTTGTCGTCCAGGACTCCGGTCGGTTTTCGTCCAGGACTCCGGTCGGTTGTCGTCCAGGACTCCGGTCTGTTGTCGTCCAGGACTCCGGTCTGTTGTCGTCGAGGACTCCGGTCTGTTGTCGTCCAGGACTCCGGTCTGTTGTCGTCCAGGACTCCGGTCTGTTGTCGTCCAGGACTCCGGTCTGTTGTCGTCCAGGACGTCTGACTGTTGTCGTCCAGGACTCCGGTCTGTTGTCATCCAGGACTCCGGTCTGTTGTCGTCCAGGACTCCGGTCGGTTGTCGTCCAGGACTCCGGTCGGTTGTCATCCAGGACTCCGGTCTGTTGTCATCCAGGACTCCGGTCGGTTGTCGTCCAGGACTCCGGTCGGTTGTCGTCCAGGACGTCTGACTGTTGTCGTCCAGGACGTCTGACTGTTGTCGTCCAGGACTCCGGTCTGTTGTCGTCCAGGACTCCGGTCTGTTGTCGTCCAGGACTCCGGCCTGTTGTCGTCCAGGACTCCGGTCTGTTGTCGTCCAGGACTCCGGTCTGTTGTCGTCCAGGACTCCGGTCTGTTGTCGTCCAGGACTCCGGTCTGTTGTCGTCCAGGACTCCGGTCTGTTGTCGTCCAGGACTCCGGTCTGTTGTCATCCAGTACATCTCAATCTGCAACGCTTTGAATGTTTTGCCCCACTGATCAAACCTCACAGTACAGTATGAACTTAGTACCCACTGGTTGACACTGCTGGAGCATTATGGATACTGCCCTCACTGGTCACACGCGCGCACACACACACACACACACACATACACATACACATACACATACTCAAACACACACACACACACACCATTTACTCTACTTTTCGTAGCCTGACTTCTGAAATGTCTTCTCAACTGCCATTTTGCTTATTGAGTTCTCCTGTCGAACTTGTGCATATCTACAGTATATAGCCTCTGTAAACATCTAGAATGAGAGAAGTCATCATCATTGAGTAGCTTGATGTTTCTTGTCATGAATGTTGACCTGGAGGCAGAACTGAGTGATTTCCCCTTAGATGGGCACCTCAAAATTGGCTATTTTGTAAAAATGTATTAAAACATAAATGTAGCTTTTTGGTCTTAATTTAGTGTTAGGAATTATGGTTAGCAGTGTGGTTAAAGTTCGGTTTAATATCAGATTTTATGACTTTGCAGCTGTGCTAGCTAGTGACCACTCTGCAGAGCTGCCTCCAAAACAAGATTTCAAGCTGAAAAAAGATAACCTGCTATCGTTGACCTTGTTTTCCATGGCAACGAGGGGTGTGGCACCTTTTAATGCAGCTATGCAGCGCAGCTCAGACTGGCATACTGTACTCCCACTGCTAATGGTTGTGTATAGATTCTCTCCTCTCTCTCTCTCACACACACACAAACGCGCGCACACACACACAAACGCGCGCACACACACACACACACTCTTCCCGTAAGGAGCACTTTCAAGGAAACCCTCTGGGAGAAATGGGGGTCCTGTTATCTTAGCTGTCCTTAATGATTGCCTGCCCAAAATAGTGACGGTTCCACAGTGGATTCTCCTACCCCTATGCTGGGTGGAGGGCCAGATAAGTTGGGCAGCAAGGGACAGAACCTCTGTCTCTATTTTATGTGGCATCTGACGGTCAGGCGTGTAGTGGTTTAGTGGCAAAACAAAGGCTCTCTCTCAGTAGCGGAGCAGGGCTAATTTGACAGTCTGGCCTTTCAGTGTCCCTTTGTGTATGTGTGTGTGTGTGTGTGTTTCAAGTGTGATCTTCTTGTACAAGAAAACATGTGAGTGTGTCTCTCTGACTGTTGTTGTGGAGGGCTCTCAAATAAGGAATTGGGGCCTGGTCATGTCTTGTTCTGCGATGCAGCCTTGACTCTGTCTGTCTGACTAGATAACGGTCTATCTGTTTGAGGGGGCGGGGTCCACACAGGGTACAGAGGTTAGAGTCCCCTCGTCACACACTTGGCCCCCAATAAAGAGAGGGTAAGGAGGCAGGAGGAGACCCCTGTCACTGGGTCCAGCAGAGGCCAGGGGGTTAAGTAAGGGAGGCCTTTGAGTACCCCCCCCCCACCCCCCAGTCAGATTATGTATACAGATGTTTTGGGTGTGTCCATATGCATATTCCTATCCATGATCTATGAATCAAAACATTTCCAGATTTTGTTTGGTGGTGCAAATGTGATAACAGAATACTGTTTGTGAGAGAGAGGAGAGCGAGACCGTTGTGTATTTGTTGTTTTAATTATGTGTATACGATGGGTATATACTCCAGGAATTCATATGTGTGTGTGGCTGAGTGGTGCTCTGTCTCCATGCTCCTGTCAGATGTGGGAGCATATTGCCTACTCATCCTTTTGTGAACAGCAGGGTATTCTCAGGATTGTGTGGAACACAGACGGGGAGAGAAGAACAGAGGGAGGGAGGAGAGGGAGACTTGGTGAGTCAGAGAGAAAGAGAATGATAGGTGAGTGACAGACCAATTCATCTCAACAAATTGAGAAGGAAAATGAGAGCTGCAGCCCCTCTATTACCCAGTAGCATAGCATGCACCTTACCACCTCTTTCCCTACTACACCTACTGGAAATAAAACACACACATGGCTCAAAGTGTGGTGGGTCCTGTAATGGCTTAGTTGGTAGAGAGTTGCACTTGCAACACCAGCATTGTGGGTTCGGTTTTCCCGGGGCCAACCAAACGGAAAACTCTTACGTTTCTGCTAAATGGCATATATTCTATAATGTCGTGACCCAGAGGTCTTGTTAGTCCCACATTTTCAGTGACCAGAAACAACCCTCCCAGTGTGTCCCATAACTGTCAGGTAGAAGACCTTCCGGTAGTAGTTTTCTGAATGGGAAGTTTGTGTACCACACGGATCAGGGAGGATCCTCCTGGATGAAGTGTGAGCAGTAGGCAGTCCGTGGGACTGATTTCCTCACGGCTAGTGGACTCACTGACCCCAATCAGCATTTCATCCATTGGTCAGGCTCTAACACACACACACATACTTGCATACTGTGCGTGTGCAAACACAGAACATGCTCATACACTTTCTCTCTGTCTCTCTTTCAATTCAATTCAAGGGGCATTATTGGCATGGGAAACATCTGTTAACGTTGCCAAAGCAAGTGAAGTAGATAATATACAAAAGTGAAATAAACAATAACAAGGCAGGCAGGCTGATGAGGTGATAAGGAGGCTGGGCAGAGATAGCATACTGAGCTGGGCTGGTTGCCTGGGTGTAGGGAGGATAGGAGAGCCTTCCAGGCAGGCAGGCAGGCAATGTACTCCTCTCTCTCTCTTCTCACTTTTTCTCCTCTCTGTCCTCTCTCTCTCTTCTCTCTTTTTATCTCCTCTCTCTCTTCTCTTTCTCTCCTCTCTCTCTTTCCTCTCTCTCCTCTCTCCTCTCTCTCCTCTCCCTTCTCTCGCTCTTCTCGCTCTCTTTTCTCTCTCTCCTCTCTCTCTTCTGTCTCCTCTCTCTTCTCTCTCCTCTTTCTCTCCTTTCTCCCTCCTCTCTCTCTCTCCCTCCTCTCTTCTCTCTTCCCTCTCTCTTCTCTCTCCTCTCTCTCGTCTCTCTCTCTTCTCCCTCTCTTTTCTCACTCCTCTCTTCCCTCTTCTCTCTTTTCTCTCTCTCTCTCTCACTCCTCTCTTCTCTTTTCTCTCCTCTCTCTCTCACTCCTCTCTTTTCTCTCTCTCTCTCTCCTCTTCTCTCCTCTCTCTCTCACTCCTCTCTCCTCTCTTTTCTCTTTCCTCTCTCTCTCACTCCTCTCTCTTCTCCCCCTCTCTCCTTTCTCTCTTCTCTCTCTCCTCTTTCTCTCCTTTCTCTCTTCTCTCTCCTCTCTCCTCTCTCTCTCTCTTTTCTCACTCCTCTCTCTCCATCTCCCCTCTCTCCCCTCTCTCTCTCTTCTCTCTCTTCTCTCTCTCTCTCTCTCCTCTCTCTCGTCTCTCTCTCTTCTCCCTCTCTTTTCTCACTCCTCTCTCTTCCCTCTCTTCTCTCTTTTCTCTCCTCTCTCTCTCACTCCTCTCTTCTCTCTTTTCTCTCCTCTCTCTCTCACTCCTCTCTCTCTCTCACTCCTCTCTTTTCTTTCTCCTTTCTCTCCTCTCTCTCTTCTCTCTCTCCTCTCCCTTCTCTCGCTCTTCTCTCTCTTTTCTCTCTCTCCTCTCTCTCTCTCCTTTCTCTCTCTCCTCTCCTCTCGCTCTCTTCTCTCTCTCTTGTCTGTGATTGGACTTACAGAGCCACTCTCAAACTGTCGACTTTGATCTCCTCTGTACTGCCTTATTTGGTCATCTCTAAATGCCCACATTTTTCAACTTGATGTCCGTGTTTGTGTAGCCCTGGCAAGTCTCTTCTAAAGGGCTCAGTTGTCACAGTCTAAATGGTCTTTTAGGTGGATGTTGTCGACTGTATTCCATCTTTCTCTTCTTTTCTCAATGTTGAGATGTAACTTAGCTTGAATTTTGGAGCTGTACCGTATTCTGTCTGTTTGGCAGACAGAGCTCTTCTAAAACAGACTGAATGCTATGCATCGGACTCTCTCTCTCGCTCTCTCTCATATGCTCTGTTAGAACTGTGTGCACACATGGTCTTCAATTATTACATTTGAGATGGTGTCAGAGCTAAGGTTACTGTGAGTGAGTGAGTGAAAGTGTGAGAGACCAAATTGAGACACCAAATAATGCACGCAGAGCAGAATTAGGCCGATACCCGCTAATTATCAAAATCCAGAAAAGAGACGTTCATTTCTACAACCACCTAAAAGGAAGCGATTCCCAAACCTTCCATAACAAAGCCATCACCTACAGAGAGATGAACCTGGAGAAGAGTCCCCTAAGCAAGCTGGTCTTGGGGCTCTGTTCACAAACACAAACAGACCCCACAGAGCCCCAGGACAGCAACACAATTACACCCAACTAAATCATGAGCAAACAAAAAGAGAATTACTTGACACATTGCAAACTAGCATGCTATTTGGCCCTAAACAGAGAGTACACAGTGGCAGAATACCTGACCACTGTGACTGACCCAAACTTAAGGAAAGCTTTGACTATGTACAGACTCAGTGAGCATAGCCTTGCTATTGAGAAAGGCCGCCATAGACAGACATGGCCCTCAAGAAGGCAGGCTATGTGCACACTGCCCACAAAATGAGGTGGGAACTGAGCTGCACTTCCTAACCTCCTGCCCAATAGATGAACATATTAGAGAGTAGAGCTCGACCGATTATGATTTTTCAACACCGATACCGATTATTGGAGGACCACAAAAAGCCAATACCGATTAATCGGACAATTTTTTAAAAATGTATTTGTAATAATGTCAATTACAACAATACTGAATTAACACTTATTAAATTAAAATATAATACATCAATAAAATCAATTTAGCCTCAAGTAAATAATGAAACATGTTCAATTTGGTTTAAATAATGCAAAAACAAAGTGTTGGAGAAGAAAGTAAAAGTGCAATATGTGCCATGTAAGAAAGCTAACGTTTAAGTTCCTTGCTCAGAACATGAGAACATATGAAAGCTGGTAGTTCCTTTTAACATGAGTCTTCAATATTCCCAGGTAAGAAGTTTTAGGTTGTAGTTATTATAGGAATTATAGGACTATTTCCCTCCATACCATTTGTATATCATTAACCTTTGACTATTGGATGTTCTTATAGGCACTTCAGTATTGCCAGTGTAACAGTATAGCTTCCGTCCCTCTCCTCGCTCCTCCCTGGGCTCAAACCAGCAACACAACGACAACAGCCACCATCGAAGCAGCGTTACCCATGCAGAGCAAGGGAAACAACCACCCCAAGGCTCAGAGCGAGCAACGTTTGAAACGCTATTAGCGCGCGCTAACTAGCTAGCCATTTTACTTCGGTTACACCAGCCTCATCTAGGGAGTTGATAGGCTTGAAGTCATAAACAGCGCAATGCTTGACGCACAACGAAGAGCTGCTGGAAAAACGCACGAAAGTGCTGTTTGAATGAATGTTTACGCGCTTGATTCTGCCTACCACCGCTCAGTCAGATACTTAAATACTTGTATGCTTGCATGCTCAGTCAGATAATATGCAACGCAGGACACGCTAGATAATATCTAGTAATATCATGTGTAGTTAACTAGTGATTATGATTGATAGTTTTTTATAAGATAAGTTTAATGCTAGCTAGCAACTTACCTTGGCTTACTGCATTTGCATAACATGCAGTCTCCTTGTGGAGTGCAACGAGAGAGAGGCAGGTCATTATTGCGTTGGACTAGTTAACTGTAAGGTTGCAAGATTGGATCCCCCGAGCTGACAAGGTGAAAATTGGTCGTTCTGCCCCTGAACGAGACAGTTAACCCACCGTTCCTAGGCCGTCATTGAAAATAAGAATGTGTTCTTAACTGACTTGCCTAGTTAAATAAAGGTATAATATATATATATATATATATATATATATATATATATATATATATATATATATATATATATATATAAATCCCAGTGTATATATATATATATATATATCCCAGTGTATATGTATATATAAAATCGTCAAATCGGCGCCCAAAAATACAGATTTCCGATTGTTATGAAAACTTTAAATCGGCCCTAATTAATCAGCCATTCCGATTAATCGGTCGACCTCTATTAGAGAGACATATTTCCCTCAGATTACACAGATTCCAATTTTGATGAACTCCCATATCTACTGGGTGAAATACCACAGTGTGCCATCACAGCAGCAAGATTTGTGACCTGTTGCCACAAGAAAAGGGCAACCAGTGAAGAACAAACACCATTGTAAATACAACCCATATTTATGTTTATTTATTTGAACTATTTGCACATTGTTACAACACTGTATATAGCCATAATAAAACATTTTAAATATCTTTATTCTTTTGGTGTAATGTTAACTGTTAATTCTGCTTTGTTTATTTCACATTTGTTTATTATCTATTTCACTTGCTTTTGCAATGTAAACATATGTTTCCCTTGCCAATAAAGCCCCTTGAATTGAATTGAATTGAATTGACTTGAGAGTGTCTTGTATCTGACCTTTGTCTGCTGTGTAGAACATAGAGACTCTCACGGTCTGGAGGGGCAGAATGCTCGAAGCACCCGTCTCTCTGAGTCTATGCCAGCCTCCATCTTCTACCCACAGCTAAGCTCTTCTCTGGCATGCAGGAAAGGCCACTAACACACAGTGACAGAGGCTAAAGACACAGAATGGCCATCAGGCCTGGCATATGTAGCTCATCAAATTACACATGGGGATATAAGGCAGAGCCTGTGGCATATAGAACCAGCAGGGGGGGGGTGTACTGGTCTAGAACACGCACGCACACACGCATGCACGGCTGGCTGGGCTGTACAGCGTTCCTTCTATCAACAGGAAGGAGTGTGCAGCTCTACTGAAGATGAGACGATAGTGAGGACGAGGAGAGCCTATCCTGCCATTTTTCAAAACATACTCAGGGAGAAGGACCTATCTGGGTGTCATCTCTGTGCCAGTGGAGGATAGGGCATGGCTGGATCAGACGCTGGATCAGGGGGGCGGAGCCCCGAAACCTCTGTGTCATCTCTGCATCGCCTTATCCCAGTGTACAGTGTGGATAGTGGGAGCAGCAGCAGCTCAAGTCCAGACTAGCACAGCGTAGCACGACCACGTTCCTCTTAGTTCTGGTTGCCCTGGTCTCTGCTTTCTTCTCCCTTGGTCTGCTGTGGGGTCTCTTGTGAACGACAATGAAACTCCAGCTCTGAGTTTTGGCAGATATGTTGACGGGTCACTTAATTAGAGAGCGAGGGAACAGAATGTTGAATGGGGAAAAGCCTTGTGAAGAGAAAAGGGCAGCGAGTTGTTCGAGTTTAGTGGTGTGTTCTGTTCGTTGGCTGGGTGCTGTGCTGTTGTTGCTGTCCCACACTCCCTAGGACGTTGTCCTCCACTCCAGCAGAGAGAGAGTTCACTGACTCTTAAGTGCTGATAGAGAGAACGTGTGGACTGGAGCAGTGAATGAAAAACAGAACTGGGAGAGATGGGAGGATTGGGTATGGTAGAAAGAGACTGGGAGAGATGGGAGGATTGGGTATGGTAGAAAGAGACTGGGAGAGATGGGAAAATTGGGTATGGTAGAAAGAGACTGGGAGGATTGGGTATGGTAGAAAGAGACTGGGAGAGATGGGAGGATTGGGTATGGTAGAAAGAGACTGGGAGAGATGGGAGGATTGGGTATGGTAGAAAGAGACTGTGAGAGATGGGAGGATTGGGTATGGTAGAAAGAGACTGGGAGAGATGGGAGGATTGGGTATGGTAGAAAGAGACTGTGAGAGATGGGAGGATTGGGTATGGTAGAAAGAGACTGGGAGAGATGGGAGGATTGGGTATGGTAGAAAGAGACTGAGAGAGATGGGAGGATTGGGTATGGTAGAAAGAGACTGAGAGAGATACAGTTGAAGTCAGAAGTTTACAAACACTTAGGTTGGAGTCATTAAAACTTGTTTTTCAACCACTGCACAAATTTCTTGTCCTAACCGACTTACCAAAACTATAGTTTGTTAACACCTACTTTGTGCATGACACAAGTAATTTTTCCAACAATTGTTTACAGACAGATTATTTCACTTGTAATTCACTGTATCACAATTCCAGTGGGTCAGAAGTTTACATACACTAAGTTGACTGTGCCTTTAAACAGCTTGGAAAACTCCAGAAAATGATATCATGGCTTTAGAAGCTTCTGATAGACTAATTGACATCATTTGAGTCAATTGGAGGTGTACCTGTGGATGACGTTCATCTGTACAAACAATAGTACGCAAGTATAAACACCACGGGACCACGCAGCCGTCATACCGCTCAGGAAGGAGACGCGTTTTGTCTCCTAGAGATGAAAAGGGCAAATCAATCCCAGAACAACAGTAAAGGACCTTGTGAAGATGCTGGAGGAAACCGGTACAAAAGTATCTATATCCACAGTAAAAGGAGTCCTATATTGACATGACCTGAAAGGCCGCTCAGTAAGGAAGAAGCCACTGCTCCAAAACCGCCATTAAAAAGCCAGACTACGGTTTGCAACTGCACATGGGGACAAAGATCGTACTTTTGGGGGGAAATGTCTATTGGTCTCAAGAAACAAAAATAGAACTGTTTGCCCATTGTGACCATCGTTATGTTTGGAGGAAAAGGGGGAGGCTTGCAAGCCAAAGAACACCATCCCAACCGTGAAGCATGGGGGTGGCAGCATCATGTTGTGGGGGTGCTTTGCTGCAGGAGGGACTTGTGCACTTCACAAAATAGATGGCGTCATGAGGGAGGAAAATTATGTGGATATATTGAAGCAACATCTCAAGACATCAGTTGGTTGGAAAATGGGTCTTCCAAATGGACAATGACCCCAAGCATACTTCCAAAGTTGTGGCAAAATGGCTTAAGGACAACAAAGTCAAGGTATTGGAGTGGCCATCACAAAGCCCTGACCTCAATCCTATAGAAAATTTTTGGGCAGAACCGAAAAAGCGTGTGCCAGCAAGGAGGCCTAAAAACCTGATTCAGTTACACCAGCTCTGTCAGGAGAAATGGGCCAAAAATCATAAAACTTATTGTGGGAAGCTTGTGGAAGGCTACTCAAAACATTTGACCCAAGTTAAACAATTTGAAGGCAATGCTACCAAATAGTAATTGAGTGTAATATAAACAAACGTCTGACCCACTGGGAATGTGATGAAAGAAATTAAAGCTGAAATAAATAATTCTCTCTGATATTTCACATTATTAAAATAAAGTGGTGATCATAACTGACCTAAGACAGATAATGTTTACTCGGATTAAATGTCAGGAATTGTGAAAAACTGAGTTTAAATGTATTTGGCTAGGGTGTATATAAACTTCAACTGTATATGTTAATGAGAGAGTGAGAGAAAGGAGAGTGAGAGGTTAGAAATGTGAACATAGGCCTTTTTCCCACCTAGAAACGGTGCTCACACTCACGCTGTGTGTATGAGTGTGTGTGTGTTGGATATATGTTTTCCTGTGTGTACAGTAAGGACAATGAACTCTCCTCTCCTCCATCTTTCTCCTAAATCATTCTCCTCCAGTCTTTGGATCGTGGTAGGAATGTAAAAGCCATCTGACTTCGAATGGAAACTCCAGTGGTGTGTGGTGTGATTGACCATCTAACTTGACTGTATTATTAACATTCAGACCCTGCCTGGCTCAGAGTATTATACACTCCATCCATCGGTGCGAGTCCTCCTCCATCTTGGCTCAATGCTGGCTCCATCACGCCCATGCCTTTGGCCCACAGCCCGGTGTGGCTCCGTGATGAGCCAGGCAGGTCCAGTTTCAGTCTCTGCCCATGCCCCGGAGGGAAACAGAAACGTCATCCCCGGCCCAAAGTTATAATTTTCATCTGTTAATTACATGGAGGCTCAGATCGGCTAAATATACTGGCAGCCGGGGGGTTGGGGGGGGGCACGGAGGCCTGCTGAAACCCTGTGGCTTCTGGAGCTCCACTCTACTTCTGAAAACACACTGGAAAAAAGAGAGCGAGAGAAAGAAAGGGGAAAAAAGGAGGGGGTGGGGGGCTGTGATTGCAGCGGAGGCCAATCGTGATGCTCTGATTGCTCCCAGTGGTTGTGGTTCGGGGGGGGGGGGGGGGGGGGGGGTGGAGTAGCTCTCTGCCAGATGTTGTCGTTCCTCTGTTTAAGTTACATGCTACATGGAATACACACAGGGAGATGGATGTTAATGTTGAGACATAATCAAGACGAGGTTCTGTACCTGACAAGACCCAGCCGCTGCCTCTCACAGCAACCTTCAGACAGACCCTACTAGATGTGGACTCTAGTGGTGCAAGGGTTCTGGAAGAGAATGACCTGCAGACGTATTGATGGGAGAGTGAGTTGGTAGATGTAATGTTATTGATGGTGGTGGGGTGGAGAATTGTCATTGTGCCTGTCACCGTTGCACACTCCTGAGATTGATGTCCTCCAGAGGTGTAGTAGCAAGAAGTGATGTGGTTGGTCGTCAGGCGAGATGGGCACCACGGTGATGGGCGGGGGTTTGCAACGTTGTCGACGGCGACCACAAGAAGAGCAGCTGCTGTACTCAAGTGGAATAACAAGAGCACCGAGAGAAACAGAACAAACAAAAAAAGACATGCTCAGAACATGGGTGTATTTTTAGAGCAGAATAATTTCACAGTTGAGTAAAAACAGGTCAATTTGGACACGTCCCGTCTCGTGCCTTTCCAGTTACCCCTTCATCTCTTAGATGCGATTGTCTCAGTGAATGTGACCAAACTCTCCTCATAAACAAACGGCTTCAAATGAGGAACCAGTAGGCTGAAGTGTATCACTCTCTCTCCACTTAGTGTGTGGTAGTTGTTGGGGAGATGGAGGGAGAGAGAGAGAGAGAGAGAGAGAGAGAGAGAGAGAGAGAGAGAGGGAGGGAGAAAAGGAAGAATGAGACAGGAAAGCCCAGGAGGGTTGTAAAGGGAGAATGAAATTCTCATATCATCGTCTGTCTGTCTGTCTGTCTGTCTGTCTGTCTGTCTGTCTCACCTCAGTCAATCCCCCCCCCCCCCCCCATCCTCCTTCATGTACCAACAGCTCATACTAGTTAATTATTCATCAACCTAACGATAATGCTCCATGGGGGTGAGACCTGCACACCACATTTAAGTGCAGTTGGTGTGTCTTAAAGCAGGTGGCTGTGTAAAGCAGTGGGTGTGTCTTAAAGCAGGTGGCTGTGTAAAGCAGTGGGTGTGTCTTAAAGCAGGTGGGTGTGTCTTAAAGCAGGGGTTTTCAAACTGGGGTCTGTGGCACCCTAGGGGGATTTTTTTTAATGCTCGCTGCAACAGAATACCATCGTGCATGCCATTTTTATGTCTCTGCGTCCATTATAAGAGAAGTTAGAGGTAGCTTCATGTGCCAATGCTAGCTAGCGTTAGCGCAATGACCGGAAGTCTACAGGAACCGTTAGCAAGCTATCCGACTCTGGGGAAGTAGACAAATGACTTCATTGCAAAATCTCAAACTCTCCATGAAATATGGAGGAAAGTACAGTCATTGGAGCTAATTACATGTTTTTTTTCTATATAAAACATTCTTAGACTGCCTGCCTAAGTGGTCATTTTCTGGATGGAAAAACAGATCGAATACCATCTTAGAGACCTAACGATCAAATTAAATCGAGACAGTCAGGGAGAATTGAAAATTCAGGGCACATGACCATAGATGTTGTTATAACGTTTGAGCAGAGGAACACAGCATTAGCCATGGCAAAATGCATAGCATTGCAGGAAATTTGCTTTAAAAACTGTAAAATTATCTCTCCGCTCCATGCCAAACAGTGTAGAATTGCTTGAAATTTGCTTCAGAACTGCTAAATGTTCTTATCTCAATTGAATTTGTTTTCGAAATGGCTTTACTACAGCAACATTTTCTCTACACTGTCAAGATGCCTCTCTAGCTAGTTTAAAGTTTACACTTCCTTTATAAAACTGTCTACCAAATCTATTCATTTTTTAAATGTTGATTACTTCTACTTGCCAATAGCATTCACCCGATGATAAGAAAATATGTGATTTATTTTTTTGCTAACATATGATGGGGGCCCTGGGTCACTGGTTTGGCTGGGTGGGGGCCCTGGGTCACTGGTTTGGCTGGGCGGGGGCCCTGGGTCACTGGTTTGGCTGGGCGGGGGCCCTGGGCTTGAACAGTTTGAAAACCCTTGCCATAGGGTGGATGTGTGTCTTCCCAATCAAAGCACACATCCTCCAAGCTCTTCCAACCCCTGGTCCTCATGCAGGCATCTTCCAGTATAGTACAGCCAGGGGAGGAATTCTGACCACACTGAAGACTATACTTAACAAACCCAGCCACAGGATAACTCCATATTTAGGGATATTAGTGCCCTGTGTGTGTGTGTGTGTGTGTGTGTGTGTGTGATCATATCTGTCTCATTCTGCTCTCCATCTGCCTGCTACTTCTCCATCTTTTGTTTCTGCTTTACATCGCTCTCTCGACCTCTCGCTCGGTCTCTCTCTTCCATTCAAAGGACTTTATTGGTTTACATAGCCTAAGCAAGTGGAATAGATAATAAACAAAAGTGAAAAAAAACTATCAGAACTGAACAGCAAACATTACACTCACAAAAGTTTCAAAACGATAGAGACATTTCAAATGTTATGTTATGGCTATGTGTACAGTGTTGTAACAATGTGCGAGTAGGGAAATTAAATCAACATAAATATGAGTTGTATTTATAATCTCTATCAACTCTCTTTCTCTCCCTCTCTCGCTCTCTGGCCTGCTAGGTTTCAGGCTGGCTGCCTGACGCATGTATCCCATGTTCCCCTTGGGCATTAGTGGGGTAATGGATGTTCACTGAAGGATATATTGGACACACCCACCTCCTTGTATCCCACCGATATCCACATTCAGCCAATCAGCTCTCTCTGAGCTCTCCACTCAGCCAATCACCTTCCGCTATGTGTCTCACCCCAGTAGTGCCATGTTTCCTGTAATCACTGCATGCATCAATGCGTGCATGTGGTGGTGTGTGCGCCTGAATGTGTGTCATTGCTTCTATGAGTAAGGGGAATCCGGGTCGGATGGATGTGTCTGTGAGAGTGTGGATCAGTCTGGGTTGGCCCAGGTTAGAACTCACATGATCTCACATGGTTGAACTAGAACAGCATGAGGTCACCACACACACATACACACACACACACACACACACACACACACGTAGAATGCATCCATAACGTGCTGTCTGCGTTCCTGTGGGAAAAGTCGAGGGTCAGGTGGGTCTAATTTGTTAGTTACCCGTCTGCTGGAGAGATGGGGCGTGTTGTGTCAGTCAGACAGTCATGCAGTCAGACAGGGCCAGGCAGGGAGGGACCACCCTGCTCCTCTCAGCTGTGTCGATGGGTTAGAGGTGAGGGGGACGAAGACGTAAGAGGACTCCGCTCTTGTTTCCCCAACTCCACCTGCCACTGGCCTCCTACCACTCTTTCCTCCTCACAACAGGTGTGACCTCACCCCTGATCTCCCGTCAGAGTACCCTGTCCCAGCCCTAGCCATAACCATTAGAAAGGGAACCTAAAACTGACTGTAGACCAGTGCTTACATTCCCTCACACCTTCAGAGTAACACCATATTTTCCAAGCACATCCATCCCCTGCACTGAAAGCCCTGTGATGACACAGCCATCCTACTACAGTAAAACTAACTGTGTGTGGGTTTCCACTCTGTTCTCACATCTGCCGTTGAGCTGCATGTTATGTCTGCCCTCTAGTGGCCAGAGAGCTGTAACTGCTCCCTGTGAACTCAGCCTTTGGGCCTCTGAGTGTCGTGGATTTGCGGGAGATTAGAGTTCAAATTAACCTGCTTAAAAGAGACCGGTCCTTTTTTTATCCATCCACTGCTTTTCATAGGATCCACTGCTGGGGGTAATGGTCGTCTGTCTAGACTGTTCTGCTATCTAATGTTTCCTGGACTGATGGGCAGAGTCCACCAGTTACCCAGCCTCTCTCGTTCTCTCTTCCTCTCGTTTTCACTGTGCTTACTGTATGTGTCTCTAGCTACACACAGGGAGTTATAGTGACAGTGGAAGGCTGTGTAGAGTGGTGGATTCCTCTGGGCTGGCCATGACTCTGACCTGGAAACATAGACCTAGAGGAAAACCTCTCAACACACACACACACACACACACACACACACCTTCATAGCCACCTTGCCCTCAGTGACCAGAGTTTCTTCTTGTTAAACTCTTGTGTCTGTGTTTACTGAAAACATCCCCCTGTTTTGCCCGCATAGTCATTTGTTTGATCTCTCTCACTGACACTGAACGTCTCACTCTCTCTCTCTAACACAGCTCAATGGCTGGGGCGGCAGGTAGCTTAGTGGTTAGTGGTTAGAGCGTTGGACTAGTAACCGAAAGGTTGCAAGATTGAATCCCCGAGCTGACAAGTTAAAACTCTGTCGTTCTGCCCCTGAACAAGGCAGTTAACCCACTGTTCCTAGGCCGTCATTGTAAATAAGAACTTGTTCTTAACTGACTTGCCTAGTTTTTATTAAACACACACACACTGTTTGTGTCTCTTATGTATCTCTCCAGTGGTGGAAAAAGTACCCAATTGTCATATTTGAGTAAAGGTATAGATTCTTTAATAGAAAGTTGTAAAAGTGAAAGTCACCCAGTAAAATACTACTAAAAGTATTTGGTTTTTTAATATACTTAAGTATCAAAAGTAAAAGTATAAATCATTTCAAATTCCTTATATTAAGCAAAGCGAACGGCACCATGTTCTTGTTTTTAAAATGTACGGATAGCCAGGGGCACACGATTTGTGTTTAGTCAGTCCTCCAGAATAGAGGCAGAAGGGATGACCACGTGTTCTCTTGATAAGTGCGGGAATTTCACAATTTTCCTGTCCTGCTAAGCATTCAAAATGTAACAAGTACTTTGGGTTGTCAGGGGAAATGTTTGGAGTAAAAAGTGCAATATTTCTTTAGGATTGTAGTGAAGTAAAAGTTGTTAAAAATGTAAAGTATTTTATATTTATACCCCTGCATCTCTCTGATATAGATCCTGCCTGATGTCTTGCTCAGCTAGCTGTGTGTATGGGGTTGTTTTGGCTGGTGGTTCTCAGTCAGTCAGTGAAGAATGGGAGTGGGCCTGATCTGCTGTGTCTCCATCGGACTGTTTCCCCATCGGACTGTTTCCCCATCGGACTGTTTCCCCATCGGACTGTTTCCCCATCGGACTGTTTCCCCATCGGACTGTTTCCCCATCAGACTGGGTCTCCATCGGACTGGGTCTCCATCGGACTGTTTCCCCATCGGACTGTTTCCCCATCGGACTGTTTCCCCATCGGACTGTTTCCCCATCGGACTGTTTCCCCATCGGACTGGGTCTCCATCGGACTGTTTCCCCATCGGACTGTTTCCCATCGGACTGTTTCCCCATCGGACTGTTTCCCCATCGGACTGGGTCTCCATCGGACTGGGTCTCCATCGGACTGGGTCTCCATCGGACTGGGTCTCCATCGGACTGGGTCTCCATCGGACTGGGTCTCCATCGGACTGGGTCTCCATCGGACTGTTTCCCCATCGGACTGGGTCTCCATCGGACTGGGTCTCCATCGGACTGGGTCTCCATCGGACTGTTTCCCCATCGGACTGGGTCTCCATCGGACTGGGTCTCCATCGGACTGTTTTCCCATCGGGCTGTTTCCCCATCGGGCTGTTTCCCCATCGGGCTGTTTCCCCATCGGACTGTTTCTCCATCGGACTGGGTCTCAATCGGACTGTTTCCCCATCGGACTGTTTCCCCATCGGACTGTTTCCCCATCGGACTGTTTCCCCATCGGACTGGGTCTCCATCGGACTGGGTCTCCATCGGACTGTTTCCCCATCGGACTGTTTCCCCATCGGACTGGGTCTCCATCGGACTGGGTCTCCATCGGACTGGGTCTCCATCGGACTGGGTCTCCATCGGACTGTTTCCCCATCGGACTGGGTCTCCATCGGACTGGGTCTCCATCGGGCTGTTTCCCCATCGGACTGGGTCTCCATCGGACTGGGTCTCCATCGGACTGTTTCCCCATCGGACTGTTTCTCCATCGGGCTGTTTCCCCATCGGACTGTTTCTCCATCGGACTGGGTCTCCATCGGACTGGGTCCCCATCGGACTGTTTCCCCATCGGACTGTTTCCCCATCGGACTGTTTCCCCATCGGACTGTTTCCCCATCGGACTGGGTCTCCATCGGACTGTTTCCCCATCGGACTGTTTCACTGTTTCCCCACCGGACTGTTTCCCCATCGGACTGTTTCCCCATCGGACTGTTTCCCCATCGGACTGTTTCTCCATCGGACTGGGTCTCCATCGGACTGGGTCTCCATCGGACTGGGTCTCCATCGGACTGTTTCTCCATCGGACTGGGTCTCCATCGGACTGTTTCCCCATCGGACTGTTTCCCCATCGGACTGTTTCCCCATCGGACTGGGTCTCCATCGGACTGTTTCCCCATCGGACTGTTTCCCCATCGGGCTGTTTCCCCATCGGGCTGTTTCCCCATCGGACTGGGTCTCCATCGGGCTGTTTCCCCATCGGACTGGGTCTCCATCGGACTGTTTCCCCATCGGGCTGTTTCCCCATCGGGCTGTTTCCCCATCGGACTGGGTCTCCATCGGACTGTTTTCCCATCGGACTGTTTCCCCATCGGGCTGTTTCCCCATCGGGCTGTTTCCCCATCGGACTGTTTCTCCATCGGACTGGGTCTCCATCGGACTGTTTCCCCATCGGACTGGGTCTCCATCGGACTGTTTCCCCATCGGACTGTTTCCCCATCGGACTGTTTCCCCATCGGACTGTTTCCCCATCGGACTGTTTCCCCATCGGACTGTTTCCCCATCGGGCTGTTTCCCCATCGGGCTGTTTCCCCATCGGGCTGTTTCCCCATCGGGCTGTGTCTCCATCGGGCTGTGTCCCCATCGGGCTGGGTCCCCATCGGGCTGGGTCCCCATCGGGCTGTGTCCTTACCGGGCTGTGTCTCCATCGGGCTGTGTCCCCACCGGGCTGTGTCCCCATCGGGCTGTGTCTCCATCGGGCTGTGTCTCCATCGGGCTGTGTCCCCATCGGGTTGTGTCCCCATCGGGCTGTGTCCCCATCGGCCTGTGTCTCCATCGGGCTGTGTCCCCATCGGGCTGTGTCCCCATCGGGCTGTGTCCCCATCGGGCTGTGTCCCCATCGGGCTGTGTCCCCATCGGGCTGTTTCCCCATCGGGCTGTGTCCCCATCGGGCTGTGTCCCCATCGGGCTGTGTCCCCATCGGGCTGTGTCCCCATCGGGCTGTGTCCCCATCGGGCTGTGTCCCCATCGGGCTGTGTCTCCATCGGGCTGTGTCCCCATCGGGCTGTGTCCCCATCGGGCTGTGTCTCCATCGGGCTGTTTCCCCATCGGGCTGTGTCCCCATCGGGCTGTGTCCCCATCGGGCTGTGTCCCCATCGGGCTGTGTCCCCATCGGGCTGTGTCTCCATCGGGCTGTGTCTCCATCGGGCTGTGTCTCCATCGGGTTGTGTCCCCATCGGGCTGTGTCTCCATCGGGCTGTGTCTCCATCGGGCTGTGTCTCCATCGGGCTGTGTCTCCATCGGGCTGTGTCCCCATCGGGCTGTGTTAGTTAATCTACTGGCCGGTGGTGTTGGCGTCACTATGAAGGGTATTTATTATCTACCAACTAATCTGTCTGTGAGCAGGCACTCCCTCCGCTTTCTCTCTCACTCTCTCTCTCTCTCACTCACTCACTCACTCACTCTCTCTCTTTCTGGCTCGGTGGTGCCCATGGCAGGGAGGGCGAAGGTCCAGGGCGGCTGTAGGGTAGGGTGGGGGCAAGAGGCGAACAGTGTGGCGTCTCTCCAGAGATTAGCGGCGTGTGCCGTTTGAAACTCACACTCTTTGATTTCAGGACTTCAAGGGCTTTAGGAGCGAATGCGAGGTTACGATGACGAAGAAATGAAGACGACGAGCCACAGACAGACAGGCATACAGGTGTTCCCTTTCTCCCGGGATGTTCAGGCGCTAGTGGTGTTTAGGCCTCATCCAACCACAACGTAGCAGGAATGTGTACCTGTGCGCCAATCAGCGGCCAGCATGGGTCACTGGTGGCAACGGTGGTATTGTGACAGCGCACAGTGTGTGACTACTTTGTCCTCCGTGTGAACTGTAACTCAACACCTTTTCTCTCCGCTCTTCTGTTGCTTGCTTCTCCTTCTCCTGTTTTGGTAAATATTGTCACAGGTCACTAAAGAGAGGGAGAGACAGTGATCTTTTGTTCCCAATTGGGCTTGTCTGTTATTGGCAAAACTCTACGGCAAAATTCAGTATGAGTCTCTCACAATGCTGCACTTGTGATAAGCAGATCATTTTCATTGATTGAACCAGGTAGGCTCATCGTAGGGGGGTGCCAGCTTATGATGTCATACACACAGTATCCCCTGTCAAGGCCAGTCCCCTTCTGAAGCTTCCATCTGGCTGTGGTCTTTTTCTGAATGGGACGTCCCCCCTGAGTGATCTGCTCCTGGTGTCTCGCCGTCCGATCCTGGTGTCTCACCATCCGGTCCTGGTGTCTCTCCGTCCGGTCCTGGTGTCTCTCCGTCCGGTCCTGGTGTCTCTCGTCCGGTCCTGGTGTCTCTCCGTCCGGTCCTGGTGTCTCTCCGTCCGGTCCTGGGCGGGTTCTGCTTGGAAGTCTGTCAGAACCCAAACCTCCGGTCTGACCACAGGCTGAACACAACCCCTCACGGTCACAGCCCACAGTCACAGCCCACAGTCACAGCACAGCCCACAGCCTATAAGATTTGAGTCTTCATGAGAGCGTAATTACACCCCAGCAGTGTATTTATACACGTGTGTGACTCTATGGACCACGTGTGTGTCTGTGTGTGGAAGGAGCATTCCCTTTTGTGTAGTGTGTTTGTGTACAGTTTGTATGTCTGCACATTTTGTATTGTGTATAGCTGGTGGGTGTTTATCACTGGCAGGTTGGTGGTGTATTTTCTGTGTGTGTCTGGAGAGCATGGTGTGTGTGTGTGTGTGTGTACCGTGTGTGTTCCGGTGATGTGGTCGTGTTGGTGCTTGCACTACTGTATGGCAGCAGGTGAAACCAGTCTAACCTCACCTGTAACAGGTCTATGTAGTGAGTTTCTAGAGAGATGATCAGGGCATGAAGCCGTAGCTTTGTCAGACTCACCATGGTCACCTGCCTGCCACTCAGGACCCCTGGAGGTTTGGTGAGAACTCTGCTGTGTGTGTCACTGTTTGTTTTAGTGTTTGTGTGTGAATTCATGACTTAGTGTGGGGGGGGGGGGGGGGGGGGGCAGTGTCAAATTGATGTCCAATTGCAGCTGTTTTATTCTGTTGTGCTCTGTCTCTTTTCTTTGTGTTTGAAATCTGACTTTTTTTGAGGGGGGGGGGGGGGGGGGGGGGGGGGTGGAAGTTGAGTGCTGGCATCATAGCTGTGTCACGGTGTCTGTGTCTCTTTCACACATACACAAGCGCCACTAAACTCCCTGTACACACACAGGGCAGGACAGAGCCACAGGGACCTGCTGTTGGATTTAGGCAGACCACATCACCAGCCTACAGTTAAACTCTATCCGGACTTCAAGAGTGGAGCACAGTGTCGGGGCCCGGCACTCAGTGTTCACAGTGTACATGTTGGATGTTGTGTATGTGTGTGTTTTTGGCTCTCTCAAAGTGGATTTTGCGTGACAGATTGGAATGATCATGGAGTGAGGGATCACACGGAGCAGAGTGCAGACAGGAGGGAACAGAGGAGGGAGAGCGTGAACGAGGGACAGAGACGGAGCGAAGGATGAATTGGTAGAAGTGAAGCCGGACAGCGAGCTGGAGGCTGACAGAAGGAGGGGGAAAAAAAGAGATTCGGGAAGAGAGAGACAGGGAGGGCGGGAAAGAGAGAGAGCGAGAGGAGGAGAGAGGACAGTGGAGACAGAGGAGCCAGCCCTCTAGCTGTGACAGTTTGTGTGTTAGGGGGGTTGACAGACACAGTGGCTTTGTGTCCTGCTGAACAACACTGGACAGGACACTGCTGTGCTGGGAGAGGAGAGGCACTGTCAGTTAGTCTGTCAGTCGCTCTGTCAGTCAGTCAGACCGTCTGTCTATCTGTAGGGAAACTAAACCTCTCTGCTACCACTCTGGCATACATCTGCTCTCCAGGACGTCTTTAATATCATTTCAGGGCCTAGGACGCCTCACCACGGCATGCGTGCACCCCCCAGCGTGCGTGTGAGTGTGTGTGCCTTGGAATGCTCCTTCACGTCCTTGGAGGTCAGGAGTTTGAGACTGTGATGTGGAACTAAAGGCATGTATCTGGGGACGTGCCAGCATCAGGATGGAGAGGAACACCGAGGAGAACAGGGGACTAGACTGAACTGAGTTGGTTGGAACTATTGGGATTTTTCTTGTCTTTTCAGGAATGATCTTGGTCCATCTGAAGAGCTACTTAGCCCTCTTGGCTTCTGCTTTCACTGATTGGTTCATCTCAATGGAAGTATGACTTGGCCAGAGAGGATGTAGGTGTTACACTGACACCTGCGTAATTTACTGGAAAATAGCGTGTTTGTGCGATAGTGTCAAGACTTTGCCTCCTCCTGTGTGTGGCCCATGTTGGCATCGGGTCGGCCCATGTTGGGTAATCTCTGTGCCCCCATGCCCGCGGCTATGCCCCCTTACCCTGCTCTACCAACTAGGTCAGAGTGGTGCTTCCAGAATCCCGTAGGAGTGGACTGTAGTGCCGCCGAGCCTCGCTGTATCTGGTTGGCAGTGCTGCGTGGTGCCCCCTTGCCCTCGCCCCCCACCATGAGGCCAGTCCCGGTCGGCAGCCGTGCCCAGCAACATTATCACCAGCCCGGGGTAAGGACTGTGCCCAGTGCCCACCACACCCCTGCAAGGTGGAGGTTTGTGGGTCTACCTCAGAATCTCAGTTGAGGTATCCATATAGTTATGTGGAACTGGTGTTTTGCAAATTGTGCAGTGTGTATGCTTGTTTGTGTGTTAGCGAGATAGAGCTTCTCCTCACGTGTTTTTCTCTGTCGGTCACAGGAGGTTGGTGGCACTGTAATTGGGGAGGACGGGCTCGGGGTAATGGCTGGAACGCAATGAGTGGTTTCCATGTGTTTGATGCCATTCCATTCGCTCCGTTCCAGACATTATTAAGAGCCGTCCTCCCCTCAGCAGCCTCCACTGGTTTGTATGTGGCAGTGTGATGCTGAATGTGAGCGACAATAATGCAGTAATCATTAAGCATCAGCTATAGTTGTGTTGTCCTCTTTAGGGGGTTGTGCCATATTGACTGTTTCCCCCTGGAGGGGCGTTACTAATTAGTGAGTTAAGGCAGATGAAGGGGCTTGTTATGTGGCAGTTTGTCTCTCCCCCCCCCCCCTTCAATGCGCCCTCCAGGCCTGCAGAATACAAGAATACAGAGCATCTCTCATCCATGTGCACTCAGTGTGTGTGTGTGTGTTGAAGCGCAGTGTGTGTTTGCTTTCTCTCTCTGTCTCTCTTTCAGACATGCAGTTGAGAAATGGCGGCTTGGGGAATGTGGGCAGCCAGGGGAAAGAGCAGCTAGGACCAGGCTATAGTATAGACACAGCTGGAGGAAACACACTGTCTGTGCACAGTAATGTGTACAGCATCAGTCCTGGAATCTCAGCCTACTCCCTCTGTAATTGTGTTGACCAGGATAGTAACACCAGTAATGTGCACAGCATCAGTCCTGGAATCTCAACCTACTCCCTCTGTAATTGTGTTGACCAGGATAGTAACACCAGTAATGTGCACAGCATCAGTCCTGGAATCTCTCAGTATCTCTCTCTGATGGGAGTAGGCACATTTTGATCCACCCAGTAGCCTGATATACTTTACTGTTGCCTGTATGCCACTGAGTGTAGGGTTTAAGGAGAGTTTGGGTTATTATGGCTAGGATCTGTGGATGTATACTGAACAAAAATATAAATGCAGCATGCAACAATTTACAGTTCACTTGGCAGCCAGGCCCAGCCAATCAGAACACGTTTTCCCCCACAACATGGCTTTATTACGGACATGTAGATTAAAAGCTCAGGTTCGATAATTTCATTGGTTAGACAAACAATAAGAGGATAATTATGCAGATAGTAATGTAGTGCTAGCCTCGGCACTCCAGTCCTACCTATTTCCCCCATGGGGTGTAGGTTAGAGACCGTTTTGGGGAGGGTGGGTGAGGGGGGTATGTGTTACTGGAGATTCATATTCAGCAGAGTTGCTCGAGGAGAAAACCCTGTTTAACTGATGTGACATCAACTGACTTGATCTGACAGAGGGCTCAGACAGGTTATTGAGCAAACACACACAGACAGACACAGACAGACAGACAGACAGACAGACAGACAGACAGACAGACAGACAGACAGACAGACAGACAGACAGACAGACAGACAGACAGACAGACAGACAGACAGACAGACAGACAGACAGACACAGTGGAATTCAGGCGGTTGTGTAAAACACAGAGACGTTATTGTTGAAGCTGTGCGTCAGGTTTGCTGAATGACTGTTTATACTCGATTGTGAAATACTGTATGTGTTTAAAAGGCTGCCATGGTGCGGCTGGCCTTTTCAACTGTACCGACACACAGTCAGATGTCGGCTGTCATGCTAGTTTGAACTAGGATGTATTCTGGCTTGGAGAGGAGCCGGAGTAGAGACAATGATACAGGTGGGAGGGCCTTTGATACACAGTAGCTAGGGCCCTGGGTTTTTCCTGATCTGACCAGGAAGAACTATTGAACCTTAAAGTAGCAGTGCTTGTCACTTCTTCAGTTTGTATCCCTTTCTCTTCTCCCGTCCCCCATCCACCCATCCGTCCCCCATCCACCCATCCGTCCCCCATCCACCCATCCGTCCAGCTCTCAGACCAGTGCTACGAAGCGGACAGTGGGTCTCTGGATTAAAAGCGTGTCAGCATTTGTAAACCTCTGTAAAGCCCAACTTTTCAAACGGGATGCAGCTCTCAACTGTTTGAAAGACCATTGTTCCCCCAGTGTGTGTGTGTGTGTGTGTGTGTGTGTGTGAGAGATGTCTTTCAGGCATTCCTTTTCTTCACCATCATTTGCAACCGCTCAACTAATATAGCTTAACAATCACTTCCTAACTATCATCGTTAGGCTGGGGATGTACTGCCTGATATGAATGTTAGAGTAGTGGTGAGATGGACACCTGTCTGCTGCCCACCCCAATAGCAACACAATGTGGTTATATAGACTAGAGGTCGACCGATTAGGATTTTTCAACGCCGATACCGATTTATTGGAGGACCAAAAAAAGCCAATGCCGATTAATCGGCCAATTTTTTAAGAATGTATTTGTAATAATGACAATTACAACAATACTGAATGAACACTTATTTTAACTTAATATAATACATCAATAAAATCAATTTAGCCTCAAATAAATAATGAAACATGTTAAATTTGGTTTAAATAATGCAAAAATAAAGTGTTGGAGAAGAAAGTAAAAGTGCAATATGTGCCATGTAAGAAAGCTAACGTTTAAGTTCCTTGCTCAGAACATGAGAACATACGAAAGCTGGTGGTTCCTTTTAACATGAGTCTTCAATATTCCCAGGTAAGAAGTTTTAGGTTGTAGTTATTTTTGCAATTATAGGACTATTTCTCTCTATACCATTTGTATTTCATTAACCTTTGACTATTGGATGTTCTTATAGGCACTTTAGTATTGCCAGTGTAACAGCATAGCTTCCGTCCCTCTCCTCGCTCCTACCTGGGCTCGAACCAGGAACTCAACGACAACAGCCACCCTCGAAGCAGCGTTACCCATGCTAAGCAAGGGGAATAACTACTCCAAGTCTCAGAGCGAGTGACGTTTGAAACGCTATTAGCGCGCACCCCGCTAACTAGCTAGCCATTTCACATCGGTTACACCAGCCTAATCTCGGGAGTTGATAGGCTTGAAGTCATAAACAGCAGAGCTGCTGGCAAAATGCACGAAAGTGCTGTTTCAATGAATGCTTACGAGCCTGCTGCTGCCTATCACTGCTCAGTCAGACTGCTAAATCAAATCATAGACTTAGTTATAACATAATAACACATAGAAATACGAGCCTTAGGTCATTAATATTGTTGAATCCGGAAACTATAATCTCGAAAACAAGACGTTTTTTCTTTCAGTGAAATATGGAACCGTTCCGTATTTGATCTAACGGGTGGCATCCCTAAGTCTAAATATTCCTGTTACATTGCACAACCTTCAATGTTATGTCATAATTACGTAAAATTCTGGCAAATTAGGCGGCCCAAACTGTTGCATATACACTGACTCTGCGTGCAATGAACGCAAGAGAAGTGACACAATTTCACCTGGTTAATATTGACTGCTAACCTGGATTTCATTTAGCTAAATATGCAGGTTTAAAAATATATACTTCTGTGTATTGATTTTAAAAAAGGCATTGATGTTTATGGTTAGGTACACATTGGAGCAACGATACGCACTGCATCGATTATATGCAACGCAGGACACGCTAGATAAACTAGTAATATCATCAACCATGTGTAGAGGATGTGTTAACTAATGATCATGATTGATTGATTGTTTTTTATAAGATAAGTTTAATGCTAGCTAGCAACTTACCTTGGCTTACTGCATCCGCGTAACAGGCTGTCTCCTTGTGGAGTGCAATGTAATCAGGTGGTTAGAGCATTGGACTAGTTAACTGTAAGGTTGCAAGATTGAATCCCCCGAGCTGACAAGGTAAAAATCTATCGTTCTGCCCCTGAACGAGGCAGTTAACCCACCGTTCCTAGGCCATCATTGAAAATAAGAATGTGTTCTTAACTGACTTGCCTAGTTAAATAAAGATGAAATAAAGGTGTAAAAAATAATGATAATAATGATGATAATAATCGGCCAAATCGGTGTCCAAAAAATATAGATTTTCGATTGTCATGGAAACTTGAAATCGGCCCTAATTAATCGGCCATTCCGATTAATCGGTCGACCTCTAATATAGACCTCTAATATAGACGAATAGGAATGATGGGAAATATTGTGTATGGTTTCCTGGTGGCCCCACATGGCATTTTAATAGGAGTTCTCATTATGGTGCCTTTAGATGTGCTAATTATCCTAATTAATGGCATGTGGCAGGGCTCCGTATTGTGTCATTTGTGTATCATGATTATCCTATTCATGTGAGCTTGTCCTAGAATCACTGCTATGTAACTATGGCTGTACACACCATTTCTATTCATATACTGTCCATACTGTCTTTACACACCACTATATGTATGTACAGTATATTTATATACCTACGTATATAATTAAATGCCGGTCTCTTGACATTGCTCGTTCTGATACATCTTAATTTCTTTCTTGTATTTTTCTGGATTATGTGTTTATTGTTGTATTATTGCACTGTCGTTGCTAGAAACACGAGCGTGTTCGCTGCACCTGCAAATCTGTGTACGTGAGCAATACACTTTGATTTGATTTGAGAGATCTAGGCAGAGAAGTGCAGAGTGAAGTGCCAAATGTTCCCCTTTTTGGATTGGCTAGACTAGAGAAAGGTTTCCTCATCTAGGAGGTTGGTGAGAGAGTGGCCATGGAAAGACTATCAGATATAGCCTAAATACAGTCAGTTTTTACATAAGCTGACAGACAGATGTAAGTTTAATCAATGATGCTAGACCTCATGTCTGGAGTGTAACCTGGAGTCTGGAGTGTAACCTACTGTAGTTAGATGGAGACTTGTTATGGGGGTGTTTAGTGGAGAATAGTCAGGCAGTCACAGACGTCACCCACACACTCAGGGTCAGGCAGGCAGGCTGACAGGCAGTGGGAATCATCTCTGGCCCAGAGCTCCAGTCTCTGTGTGTTTGGGGTAATCACAGGGTTTGGTATTCTCAGCGCCGGGAGGGGCTGTGCGGTCGAAACCAGCGTGCTGGAACCTGTCTCGCACTTGGCCCAGCCTGCTCTCGCTCCTGCCCTCTCCACTCGCTCCTTCCCTCTCTCTATCATTCTCTCCTTCCATTGCTCTCCTCACCCCCTCCTTGCCAGTCCCCGTCAGTGTGTGTTTCAACATGCCTCAAACCAACCGCTCCCTCTGGAATTCCCTCTGGCTAGTCTCTTTCTTTCTCTCTTCATATCCTAAGCCTACTCTTTCATTTTCACTCTCTTTTTTTCCTCCCTTCTCTTCCCTCCCCCTCACCTTTCATGCATCTCTCATTTAAACTTTCTCCCTTAATATCCTTGTGCCTCTCGTCTCGCATCTGTTTATGAAATGTGGGAGAGTTGCCTGGGCATTGTGAAACGGTGAGAACAAGATTACATCATCACCTGTATGGAGAGCTGTGCATCGAGCAGGAAAGAGGAGAGGAGGACAAAGAGAGGATGTGTTGTAATGGTCACTCCAGCTGGATCATATGGCAAGAATGTATATGTGGTGATGGTGGAAGGGAGAAGGGCGGTTGAATGGGAGGGAAGGAGCACAAACCCCCAACCCCCTGGGGTTTTGTATTTATAGGTGCTCTGTATGCCTGGTTATCCCTCCTCTATGGTACCACACTTCCTGTCCCCAGCCTGCCACTTCCTGTTGTTGAGCGGACCGGGTGATTGGCCCTGCGAGGTCAGAGTAGTGTGGAGGGGGGAAGGGGCACAGGAAATGAAATATAGGGTTTGTGTTGGGGGTTAACCCCTTACACGCGTGGGAACTAACCTATATGGATGGGGCTGAATTTAAATGGTTTTTTTTTTACAGAAGAAATATGGAAAGCATATCCATAACCATGGTAGCAATTCAAAGGGAACCGTTTGGAGATTATGGGGAAATGATTAGACCAGAGGTGAGGACAGTTCATCTGACACAAAACTGAATCCAAACATTACACTGTTGATATTATGTACGTTTTGCTTTTACTATACTTTTTGCCGCATTTGTTTATAACAAAATCTGAAAATATTCTGAATACATTCAGGAACATGATAAGAATATTCCTGGAAAATGTGGGGTAGGTGCAACATAAGACATACAAAGGAACATGGGTTTGAGTGAGAGGACTGACTGGTGTCTCCAAGTGGCCAAACACCTCTCCAAAGTGTACACAGTTCCTAAGTCGTTTCGATGCACTTTATGACTCAAAAGAAGAGTCTTCAACTATAAGGTGCTTTTTCGAGCTCTCCTAGCTGTGCCGTTGAGGAACTAGAGCACACTTGTAGTCGTTTTGGTTGGAACACAACCCTGCATCCCCGCCATCACAAAATTACTGTTGTTGTTTACGCAATCAGGGAAACGGTCCATTATAAATCCCAAAGAAATGTGAAGTGCACACTTGTATGACGTCAAAGCAGTATTTATTATCACTTTCAACTTCTCATTTTTCAACATACGTTGAGTCCTCTTCATTTACAGCACTTCCCTCATTCCGACAACGACAAATTTGCGCCAGAGTTGCCCAATTAGTGGGAGAGATGGGGCCAACTTCATCACCAGGTGCTCAGGTTCAGAACGGATGTCAGTCAAATCCCTTAAAGTGCTGTCGGAGTGGAGACCCTGAGCTCTGATGTCATGTATTGCATGTTACGGTGCAGCCACTGCGTTCCAATTTAGGCACTTGTCAGTGTCCAAATCTGCCATTTTCAACACGCATACTGGTACGAGTATGAAGGGCTATAGCCAGCTGGGGGCCAGCCGTGCTCACCACTCACCTACTAGCATTAAAACATATGGACACACACACACACACACACACACACACACACACCCTCAGAGTGGAGAGTCAGGAGGAGAGACACCGGTACAGTTAAGTAAGTGTACTTCCATAGAGAAGAGTCCAGAGGTATAGGCTCATTTACGTTTAGGAAGGTTGTCTCCCTCCCATCCCTGTTTGGTCAGGTGGTTGTGTTTGGATGACATATGTGGGTTGGAGCAGCAGCATCAGGGTGTTAGTTCTCACGTGTATCTGTCATGTTTGTCATTTGCCTTCTTTGGGGAAAATGAGTGGACATCTACTCAGGCTCACCCTGACCCTTTCACACCACGCTGGTGCAAGGTGACCAAGGTCAGTCCTGATTGATTACAGACATTCCTTAATTGTCTAGAGTTCCGTCCTGAGCATTCCAGGGTGAGCTCAGGACGGAACACCCCCCCGCTCCCCTCAGTCTAGACCTGGGCTCTTCCTGACAGCGGCCGCACCCCCCAGGACCCCTTAGTGGTTTCTGGGACATTGTTGTGGTGCTGGGTGCCATGTGGGGACTGCCTGACCCTATGGGCCAGCTGTGCTCAACTCTCACCTCTAGCGTTAAAACATATGGATACACACCCACACTCATTGTCCGCCAGTCTCCCAGGACAGAAACAGACACATTCCTATTCTTGCCTGCAGGGGAAGTCACTAATGAAGTAACCAGCAGCCCATTAAGTGGTGATGTCACTCTGAGTCCTGGCTCTTGTAGCATTGATGTCGTTTGACCTTAGTTCCAGTTCCATAAAGTTCTGAAAGTTTTCCCTGGGAATACTTGGTGGAAGGAGGAACTGGTTAAGTACTGATGGAGTGTTGACCGTTGGAGTGACATAAGTGATTGTTTTGGGGATATGACCTGAGTCTCACATGTTTTTATTCTCTCTCTGTTCAACAGGCAAAGGGTTGGAGAGATGGGCTCTCCTCGGCCGGTGACAACCCTCGGCCTGCGATGGGGGCGGGAGGAGAGGGGGTCGGCGTTGGCTGGCAGGGTCCCCGGACACTACTACTCCAGAAGAACTCACAGGGCTTCGGCTTCACGCTGCGCCACTTCATCGTCTACCCACCAGAGTCTGCCCTGCACACCAGCCTCAAGGTACCACCACTGGACAACACACCAGACAGTGACAACTGGGGCTTTTAAAGAATAATCCACTCAAATCTACAGATTCCTATGATTTACATTGTTAAATAACACTAATATGTGAGAGCAACATATGTTGTGAAGAAAAATTGCATTTCGTCGTTTATAATAAATTAGGAAGCAAAAAACATACTTGTAGAAATCTGCAGAGCTCAAGTCGACTACAAACCCCACAATGCAATGCTCTCTCTAGAAAGGCTGTCTGGCTAGCTAAAAAATTGCTACACACAATAGCACCAAAGTCAATATCAGCATGTGAAGTAGTTACAGTAGCTAGTTGTAAAATCCCTGAAACAAACTGCCCTATCAATTTTGGCATTTTATTAGGATCCCCATTATCCTTTGCAAAAGCAGCAGCTACTCTTCCTGGGGTCCACACAAAACATGAAACATGACAGAATACTAATAATAATAATAATAATACAGAACATTAATGGACAAGAACAGCTCAAGGACAGAACTACATTCATTTCAAAAAGGCACACGTAGCCTACATATCAATACATACACACAAACTATCTAGGTCAAATAGGGGAGAGGTGTTGTGCCGCGAGGTGTTGCTATATTTAGGAGTTACAATATCACCATGTTCGACATGGTAGCGATCGCATTTCTAGCGCAAAGCTGTGTGAGTCAGGTTGCTATGGCAACTCGAGGAGAAAACAGGTTTGTGTCATGGTCGTTGAAGGAAGAAAGGTTATTAATTTGAAGGTGCACTGTGAACTTTAAGGACATTTCAACAAAATATAGACTTTGTTGTGACGATATAGACAGATGGATGTGTTCTACACAAGTATCCCCCTATTGGCTTATTTGGCGATATGGAGTGTTCAGGTAATTGTTTTAAAAGCGTCATGAAATGTGATAGTTTGTTATTCCTATTTCCAGGGACGAGAACCGTATCATGATGAAGTATCTCGTCACATTTCATTTCTAGGGTGGATTATCCCTTTAAGACTGAGCCAATCATATCACATGGGCAGTAAGGCTGAGCCAATCATATCGCTGGGGCATTAAGACGGGACCAATCAGATCACAGGGCAGGAAGGTCGTAGATCAATCCGAACACAGGAGCAGTAAGGTCAAGAGAATCAGGACACAATGGGGGACAAGCCAAGCATAGCCAATTAAATGCAGGGATTGAACCAGCGTAGCCAATTAAAGTGTTGGGGTAGACTCCTATGAGTTAATCAGATTAGGGACATAGACAGATGGATGTCATAAGAAGAGCCCTGTCATTAGAGTAGAGATGGATAAGCAAGCGAAGGACAGAAGGGGAAGGGTGATACACAACCTCCATACTCCTGTAGGACTGATTTACCTTTTGGCTCACGAATACCTTTTTCCAAAAGGAGGACACTGCTGTAAGAAACAGTACAGGGACAACAACGGTGTTTTACTGAAAGATATGTCCTGTCTTAACTATACAGCCATTCAGCGGCATAGATAACAATCTCATCAGAAAAAGCATCATCCCGGTGGGTGTTTTGTTTTGTTCTCTGAGTTGTCGGGCAGACAGAGCTACAGATGTGAAATAGAGCGACGGGGGGGGGGGGTGTTACAGCCAAAACAAGGGCCCTATTATGATGAACCCCCTCCCCCTTCAACCCCCAGCCCAGCAGCTGCAGTAAGGACAGGACACTGTCTGTGTGTCCCAAAAATGGCACCTTATTTCCTATATAGTATACTACAGCCCCATGGGCCCTGGATAAAAGTAGTGCACTATAAAGTGAATAGGGTGCCATTTGGGACACAAAAGTGTCAATCGGCTCTGTTGTCCTGGCCTGCCTGGTACCACTTTCATATTACCCCCAGCCTGGACCGGCAGTACCATGCCCTCTACTAGAACCACCACGGACAATGGGCCCACTGCTGCCTGTCCTGTCCCCAGGGTCACATGCTGCTGTGAGGGGCAGCGAGTGGCACAGAGAACGCAGCCCTCTGTCCCTACCCATCTGAAGGTGCCTCAGAGGTGACTGCCCATCATTGGGGCCACATCAAAGACCTGTATGATGTGACTCCCTTCATCATGGACACATGCCTGATGATTGTCCTAACGGATTGATCAGTGCATGCATGACAGCTGTCCCTAACCCTACATCTATATCCACAGAGCAAGAGAGAGAATCAGAGAGAGATGTAGAGACGAGGATAGTGCATCTCCATCTTTCGGTCCTCAGCCCCACCACAGGCCCGCATGTGTCCACCCGGGGGGTCAGCTCAGCTGGGGAGCCTCCCTGGCTCCTGGGTCTATTCTGGGGCGGCAGCCCTCCTTTCTCTGGCCATAAACCCCCACTATTGTCTGTGGAGGCAGGAATGAGCCCACTCAGCTCTGCCTAAAGCCAGGCAGGAGCCAGTCACCCCAAACTGTCCACTCAGCTCAGTGTGTGTGTGTGTGTGTACACGTGTGTGCGCCTACATCAGTCTATCACCCTATCAAACAGCACCTATGACAGACAGACTGTGTGCTCAGTGCTGCCCTCGTCTGTCTGATGCAGACAACTACACGTGTTTGGCTCTGTGTATGACATCACCACCTGCAGACAGTCAAACCTGTCTGAGTGTCTCTGCTGTGTGTGCTGAACATTAGGAGCTCCTAAACCAGAACAGGTGTGTTTGTTTGAGAGAACTGGCTGGGATACCACTGAAGTCACTCTTCACATGCTAATCAGCTTGTAAAAGAAGATGGTTCACGTGCCATGTAGCTTCACATGCTAATCACCTTCTGAGAATCCGGAGGCGAGCGAGTAAACACCCATTGCATGTTAGCAAGAAGAATGGAAGACAAACATTGGAAAATAAAGTTGATGACCTACGATTAAGATTATACTACCAAAGGGACATTAAAAACTGTAACATCTTATGTTCCACCGAGACGTGGCTGAATGAAAAAACTGAAAATATAAAGCTAGCAGGATTTTCCATGCACCGGCAGAACAGAGGTGCTACCTCTGGTAAGACGAGGGGTGGGAGTGTGTGTCTTTTTGTCAATAACAGCGGGTGCGTTTAATATTAAAGAAGTCTCGAGGTATTGCTCACCTGAGGTAGAGTACCTTATGATAAACTGTAGACCACACTATCTACCAAGAGAGTTCTCATCTGTATTATTCGTAGCCGTCTATTTACCACCACAAAGCGAAGCTGGCACTAAAGACAGCTCTCAACCCACTCTATAAGGCCATAAGCAACGAAGAAAATGCTCACCCAGAAGCGGCGCTCCTAGTGGCTGGGGACTTTAATGCGTGTAACCTTAAATCAGTTTTACCAATTTTTTACCAGCATGTCACATGTGCAACCAGGGGGAAAAAAATCCTAGACCACCTTTACTCCACACACAGAGATGCATACAAAGCTCTCCCCCGCCCTCCATTTGGTAAATCTGACCATAATTCTATCCTCCTGAATCCTGCTAACAAGCAAAAACTGAAGCAGGAGGTACCAGTGACTCGCTCAATACGGAAATGGTCAGATGACGCGGATGCTACACTACAGGACTGTTTTGCTAGCACATACTGGAATATGTTCTGGGATTCATCCAATGGCATTGAGGAATACACCACCTCAGTCATCGGCTTACTCAATAAGTGCATCGATGACATCGTCCCCACAGTGAACGTACGTACATATCCCAACCAGAAGCAATGGATTACAGGCAACATTCGCACTGAGCTAAAGGCTAGAGCTGCCGCTTTCAAGGAGCGGGAGACTAATGCGGACGTTTATAAGAAATCCCGCTATGCCCTCAGACGAACCATCAAACAAGCAAAGCTTCAATACAGGATTAAGATTGAATCCTACTACACCGGCTCTGACGCTCGTCGGTTGTGGCAGAGCTTGAAAACTATTACGAACTACAAAGGGAAACCAAGACGCCAGCTGCCCAGTGACGTGAGCCTACCAGATGAGCTAAATGCCTTTTATGCTCACTTCGAGGCAAGCAACACTGAAGCATGCATGAGAGCACCAGCTGTTCTGGATGACTGTGTAATAACGCTCTCGGTAGCCAATGTGAGCAAAACCTGTAAACAGGTCAACATTCACAAAGCCGCTGGGCCATACGGATTACTAGGACGTGTACACAAAGCATGCGCAGACCAACTGGCAAGTGTCTTCACTGACATTTTCAACCTCTCCCTGACCGAGTCTGTAATACCTACATGTTTCAAGCAGACCACCATAGCCCCTGTGCCCAAGGAAGTGAAGGTAACCTGCCTAAATGATTACCGCCCCGTGGTACTCACGTCGGTAGCCATGAAGTGCTTTGAAAGGCTGGTCATGGCTCACATCAACAGGATCCTCCCGGATACCCTAGACCCACTCCAATTCGCATACCGCCCCAACAGATCCACAGATGACGCAATCTCAATAACACTCCACACTGCCCTTTCTCACCTGGACAAAAGGAACACCTATGTGAGAATGCTGTTCATTGACTACAGCTCAGCATTCAACACCATAGTGCCCACAAAGCTCATCACTAAGCTAAGGACCCTGGGCCTAAACACCTCCCTCTGAAGTGGAGCAGGTCGAGTTTCAAGTTCCTTGGTGTCCACATCACCAACAAACTATCATGGTCCAAACATACCAAGACAGTCATGAAGAGGGCACGACAAAACCTTTTCCTCCTGAAAAGATTTGGCATGGGTCCCCAGATCCTCAAAAGGATATTATACAGCTGCACCATCGAGAGAATCCTGACCGGTTGCATCACCGCCTGTTATGGCAACTGCTTGGCATCTGACCGTAAGGCACTACAGAGGTAGTGCCATCCAGGACCTATATAATAGGCGCTGTCAGAGGAAAGCCCATAAAATTGTCAGAGATTCCAGTCACCCAAGTTATAGACTGTTTTCTCTGCTACCGCACCAGACAATTTACATTGACCCCCCCCCCCCCCCCCCCTCCCTTTTGTACACTGCTGCTACTCGCTGTTTGTTTGTTACCTATGCATAGCCACTTAGCCCACACCTACATGTACAGATTACCTCAACTAACCTGTACCCACGCCCACTGACTCGGTACCGGTGCCCCCTGTATATAGCCTCGTTATTCTCATTGTGTTACTGTAAGAGCTGAGGGGACACTTTGAATGTTTGGCAGCTTCCATTCACACAAACAACCACACGTGCACACCAGGGGAGGCTGGTAGGAGGAGCTATAGGAGGACTGGCTCATTGTAATGGCTGGGATGGAATAAATGGAGCGGTATCAAACGCATCATACATATGGAAACCACATGTTCGACTCTGTTGCATTTACTCCATTTCAGCCATTACAATGAGCTCATGTTTCCTCACCCAACTCCACCCTTCCTTAACACCTGTGTCATTCTGGTTTCCTGGAAAGAGGTGGATGTTCTGTGAACAGGTGTTTAGGCTGCCATGGAGCTTTGTTCCCTGGGTGACATTGTCTGTATGGGCCTGGATATCAGTGTTGATTTTGTTTTTTCGTTGTCTTCACAGGACGAGGAGAACGGGAATGGAAAGGGTAAGTTGTCTCCCTCAGTCAACACCGTCACCACTAGACTCTGGTGTCTCGGTGATGTCACCGCCACTCCTAGCCAGGGTCCCCCTCTAGCTACACTGCTTCCCCTGCTGCCGATGACCTTGTGGCCCCAAAACACTGTTCCTAGAACAGTTTGATTCTTTAGCTTGTAATGCCCACTGTTAAGAAAAGGTGGAGTGAACCTGAACTTGGACCTGTGCATAGAGTTGTCCTTTTATTGAGTCTCAATTGGATTATTGGCGGTATTTATGCTCATGTCATGATATTGGCGCTTATAGTATAATTCCACTAGGCTCACACTGGTTCACTGTTGTTTGCACATAATTTCAAAGACATTACGTTGAACCAACACTGAATAGACTTTGAATTGTCTGTGTCCAGTGGGCAATGATATATTTAATAGTTATCATCAGGTCCTATTTAATCAATTGAATAAAGAAGTGACCGTAACATACTGCATTGTGCCATGTAGGGAGAAGTAGGTTGGAGCCAATGGACACCATATTTGTCAAGAATGTGAAAGAGCGAGGTCCCGCTCACCAGGCTGGCTTGTGTACAGGTAAGGAAAATGTCTGTTTTGAAAGAGAGGGACGGGAGATTGTGTGTGTGCAGGAACAGCCTGATTTGCAATGGAAATAACCTTAGGAGCGTCCGACATGATCACACATGGATGATAGGAAGGAGTCAGGTGCTCCCAATGATTCAACAAGGATACCCACCAGACCATGTTCAGCAAAAAAACACACACACACACACATTAAAGTTGCATTATTGTCTTAGGAAATTAGTAATGATACTGATGAGAACAGAATGACACAGGCTGACAAATACCCAGCAGTGTAAGTTGGAGCTAATTAGAGACGTTTTCCTGTTGTGTCTTGCAAGCTAAGCTGGGCAGCATTCCTCTCCCTGCAGCCCAGCCAAGCTAAACCATTACTCCCATATAAATACACACACACACACACACACACACACCACCAAAACACATCCACACACTAACACATAACGAATGACTCATCCCTTCTCCTGCCAAACACAAACAGATCCAGGCCTTTTGCCTCAGGCTTATGATCTGGTATATCAACACACAACAAACCCCGAGGCGACACTGTGTCCTTCCTGACTTCACAGCAACTACTGCAAGCACATAGTTCTATATTTCCATACACAAATCCTCAGTCCCTATCTCAACCACCCCCCATACATCCCTCAGCAGGAAGTCTGGGTCTGGGGTCTCCCTGACCTTCCCTCCCCTGACCTTCCCCACCAGGATATTCCTCTGCAGGAGTCCTGTGTCTGGGGGGGGGGGGGGGGGGGGGGGGGGTGTGACTGGGGTCAGTAAGGGATGGGGGTGGAGGGGTTGCTCTTGTTCTTTTTTTATT
The DNA here is from genome assembly GCF_013265735.2 of Oncorhynchus mykiss. Lineage (NCBI taxonomy): Eukaryota > Metazoa > Chordata > Actinopteri > Salmoniformes > Salmonidae > Oncorhynchus > Oncorhynchus mykiss. The sequence goes on along the minus strand of NC_048576.1, from coordinate 68,947,018 downwards.
GAGAGTGTATCACTGAATATCTGTGCTGTGTTTGGTCATACTGGGATTGAAATATGTATGTTCGTATGTGTGTTGCAGGGGATCGGCTGGTGAAGGTGAATGGAGAGAGTGTCCTGGGGAAAACCTACTCCCAGGTGATCGCCCTCATACAGAACAGGTAAGAGCCACTGTACTGCGTGTGCGTCTGTGTGTACCCACAGTATGTACAGCGCACCCCTTGACTTTTTTACGGCCTTATTCTAAAATGGATGAAATAGTTTTTTCCCCCCCTCATCAATCTACACACAATACCCCATAACGACAAAGTAAAAACAGGTTTTTAAAATTTTGTTAAATCCACTTCAATCAGTGTAGATGAAGGGGAGGAGACCGGTTAAAGAAGGATTTTTAAGGCAATTGAGACATGTATTGTGTATGTGTGCTATTCAGAGGGTGAATTAAAAAATAAACTGAAATGTCACATTTACTCAGTATTCAGTACTTTGTTGAAGCACCTTTGGCAGCAATTACAGTGTTGAGTCTTCTTGGGTATGACGCTACAAGCTTGGCACACCTGTATTTGGAGAGTTTCTCCCATTATCTTCTGCAGATCCTCTCAAGCTCTGTCAGGTTGGATCGGGGGGGCGTCACTGCACAGCTATTTTCAGGTCTCTCCAGAGATGTTCGATCGGGTTAAAGTCCGGGCTCTGGCTGGGTCACTCAAGGACATTCAGAGACTTGTCCCGAAGCCACTCCTGTATTGTCTTGGCTGTGTGCTTAGGGTCGTGGTCCTGTTGGAAGGTGAACCTTCGCCCCAGTCTGAGGTCCTGAGCACTCTGGAGCAGGTTTTCATCAAGGATCTCTCTGTACTTTCCTCCGTTCATCTTTCCCTCGATCCTGACTAGTCTCCCAGTCCCTGCAGCTGAAAAACACCCCCACAGCTTGATGCTGCCACCACCATGCTTCACCGTGGGGATGGTGCCAGGTTTCCTCCAGACGTGATGCTTGGCATTCAGACCAAAGAGTTTTTCATCTTGGTTCATCAGACCAGATAATCTTGTTTCTCATGGTCTGAGAGTCCTTTAGGTGCCTTTTGGCAAACTCCAAGCGGGCTGTCATGAGCCTTTTATTGAGGAGTGTCTTCCGTCTGGCCACTCTACATTAAATGCCTGATTGGTGGAGTGCTGCAGAGATGGTTGTCCTTCTGGATGGTTCTCCCATCTCCACAGAGGAACTCTGGAGTTCTGTCAGACCAAGGCCCTTCTGACCTTGCAAGGCCCTTCTCCCCGGATTGCTCAGTTTGGCTGGACGGCCAGCTCTAAGAAGAGTCTTGGTGGTGGCCACTGTTCTTGAAGAACTTCAATACGGCAGACATTTTTTGGTACCCTTCCCCAGATCTGTGCCTCGACACAATCCTGTCTCGGAGCTCTACGGACAATTCCTTCCACCTCCTGGCTTGGTTTTTGCTCTGACATGCACTGTCGACTGTAGGATCTTTATATTGACAGGTGTGTCCCTTTCCAAATCATGTCCAATCAACAGAATTCACCACAGGTGGACTCCAATCAAGTTGTAGAAACAGGATGCACCTGAGCTCAATGGAAACAGGATGCACCTGAGCTCAATGGAAACAGGATGCACCTGAGCTCAATGGAAACAGGATGCACCTGAGCTCAATGGAAACAGGATGCACCTGAGCTCAATGGAAACAGGATGCACCTGAGCTCAATTTCAAGTCTCATAGCAAACAGTCTGAATACTTATGTAAATCAGGGATTTCTGTAGAAAAAAAAAATATATACATTTGCAAAAACTTCTGAGTTTTTGAGATATTGTGTGTAGATTGACGAGGGAAATTATTTATGTAATTATTTTTAGAATAAGGCTTGTAACTTAACATAATGTGGAAAAAGTCAAGGGGTCTGAATGCTTTCCGAATGCACTGTATGTGTCGTTTATGTACGAGACATGTCTCGTGTCGTTTACTTTGCATTTTTTAATGTATGTATAGCATGATTCTGGAATGTGGAACATGTTCAGTTGTGTAAGTCGTCCTTGACTTGTGTGAGCACTTCCTCCTGAAGAGAATAGCCTGGAGCATTGAGTGTCCAGAACACATCCACGGAGAGCAGTAGAGTCACCAGGGTCATCGTCAACAGGGTCTCCTGTGACATGGTTGCTGATCAACCCCTCTCACAGCAAAACAAAACCCTTCGTCACAACAGGGGGAAAGTCTTCTCTTACTGTAACATGATAGAGTTTGGAAAAAATGTGGAATTATATTGTTTTTCCTACCCTTCCATCTGTGTTCCTTTTTCCCTTCCTCCCTCCTTCTCTCCCCTCTCTTCGGTTCCCCCTCTCTTTGCCCTCTCTTCCTTGTTCCTCTCTCCTTTCTTCTCGTTCCCTCCACAGTGAGAGTGTGTTGGAGGTCTCTATAATGCCAAAAGGTGAAGACGTGCTGCAGCTGGTAAGTGTGAGTATGATATTTCAACCACACTACACCCTAATAGAAATACTCAGAAATGAATACCTGACAAATTCATTGATAAGTTCGTTGATTTAAGAATACTAATACTACAGAGAGAGAACATCTTGGATATCGTCATGCTTGTCATTCCATTGCTTTGAGTTGACATTCTCAGCTCTCAGGAACTAGCTAGGCTGTGACGCAGATGCTTTCTAGTCTGTCCTTAGATTACAACACACATTCATTCAAGCTATTATCCAAAGTTCTGTGGAAGCGTCACATGAAAAGTGGCTACCTACACACGCACACATTTTGCCTCGGTCCATAAATTGCTCCACCACTTACTCACATGACCAGACATGCAGAGCATGTCACCGCCTCTTCTTTGGACCAGGAGAAGCAACCCAGGGGCACAACGCTGACACAACTTCCCAGACCTGGGCGCCCGACCTGGGCTTCTCTCTCACACACACAACCCCCTACCCACCAAGCACCAAGTCTTTCCCCTTCCAAATACTGCCCTCCTTCAACCCCACTACCACTCCCCCACCCCTACACGCCTCCACCCTTCTCTCCTCTCACTCCGCCCCTCAACGCACCACGGGCATCGGTTGCATTCCAGTGGTGACATCACCAGCTCTAGCCATGCCCCCTTCCACCCTCCCACAGGGGAGAGAGAGAGAGTGTGAGAGAGAGAGAGAGTTTGGAAGGGCTTGTCTGAGGACAGCATTCTGAACGAAAAAGAAAGTTCGACAGATAGCAAGAAAGAACAGCGAGAGAGACAAAAAAAAAGGAGTCTAAAGAAGAAGTCGAGACATAACCTCGAGAAAGAAGGAGAGAGAGGGAGAGCGCGGTAAATCGTAGCAACGGGAGTGTTAGTGTCTGTGGGAAGCAAACAGAGTTCCCCTCCTCTCCTCTTCCTCTGTGAGTGACTTGAAGCCAGTATTGAGCCTGAGAGACACTGCCAGACTGATTGTGGGCCTGCCCTGCTCTCTGAGGTAAAGCCTGAACACTTCATCTTTAAGTGTACCCTTTTGATATAAATTAATTTTGGGCAAAGTGGTTTTAAGTCTGTAGCTTTGTAGTTTCTTAATCGGTGTTGCGGCTGTAGCTTGAGGGGCTGAACGCTGAGCGATACTTTAGACGTGTGGTGTTGTTGCGGGCGTATTGGATCAAGCTCGCCGTAACAGTGAGATTTTGTGCTTGTTTTGATAGATCCAGATTTGTTGTTGTTTTAAGTCAGTGTTTTGTTGTAGCGGTATATTTGGAACATTGCTCTGTGTCTGTGTGGCTTCAGACGGTTGCTGTGTTGTGGCTCTTGCTCAAGGCGCGTGCTAGTGCCTGCAGCTAACTAGTAGCTGTGTTTGTGTTGGAGGCTGAGTTGGGGCCCCTAACAGTCACCATGGCTGAGCAGACTGTGGTGGTAGGAGGAGGAACACAGATGATTCTAGACGTCGCTTGCTGTGTAACATCATAGTTAACAAGGAGCTTTGAATGCTGTGCCGGTCAAACCTGTGACTGTCAAAGCAATAGTATCGCTCCTTCCTTCCCCTCTGACCTCTGTTCGTCACCTGAACTCCTCCTGTTTGTGTCTCACCTCTCTCCCTCTCTGTCTCCCACTACAGGCATACTCCCAGGATGCCTACCTGAGGGGCAACGAGCCTTACACAGGGGGAGCCCGGAACCTTCCGGTACCCCCGCCCCTTTGCTACGCTCCCCGCGCCAAGTCCCAGCGTCCCTCTGGGGCCCCGGCCCTTATGGGCCAGAACCAGCTGGACAACTGGAGCCGCTGGGCAGGCTCCGCCAGCCCTTTGTCCCCCCTGGACAACCGCTCCACCGTGGGCAGCCCGGCCAGCTGGCAGGAGGGGTGGGGCGGACACAGAAGCCCCCCCCACAGGGCGGAGGAGATCCAGTGCGGTGTGACCGGGCAGCAGCCTACGGGACAGACCAGGGGCCGCTCCTACTCCTCATCTTCCTCCTCAGGAGGGCCCCTCAGCAGCCCTCTGCGTGTCCACTACGTCAACCACAATGTCACCGCCACCACCGCCTCCTCTCAGCCCTGGAAGGGCAGCCAGGCCTGGGCCAGCCCTCCCCAGCCGAGCCCCAGCCGCAGCCATCACTGCCAACAGGCCCTGTCTGAGTGGTACTACAGCCAAGCTGCTGAGCAGCGTCAGGGCCGCAGTGGCAGCATGCACCAACGCCACCGCAGCTATTCTCAGGACAGGCTGTGTGAGACAGGCCCCGGGCGCCACCGACAGGGTCCGGGCGGCTGGCCCCACAGCGCCTCCCAGGACACCCTGATGCTACTGCAACAGTCAGGCCCCGGCCCCCACGGGGACCCTTCTTGGACCTACAGAGACTGGGAGGGGGCCCGGGACCAGAGTCACCACTCCTCCTACGGCAGCAGAGCCCGGTCGGAGAACCTGCTGGTACAGTACGACCGCAATGGCCACTCGCTGGAGATGCTGGGGTCACCCCGTTTCGAGAGGCCCGCCTGGCTGCAGCAGGCCTCACAGCAAGCACCCAGAACTGAGGCCTATCAGAGGCAGGGGAACCATTACGGTGTTGCGCCGGCCCCCTCTATGGGCCGTCTAGCACAGCCGCACCACAAAACCCAATCACAGTCCCACCCACATACCCAGCCCCAGCCCCAACAGCCAGCCCCCCAGAGCAGACGTCTGCCCACCGGACAGAGCCTGGACGACCAGCCAGTAGGTTACCGCAGCTACAGCCCCTCCTTCAACCGCAAGACAGGCCGTATCATGCAGCAACCCTCCTTCAGGGACCCCTCCTACCTTGGCCCCCACCTCAGCTGGGCCCCCACCACCAAAACCAGCCCCCCTGAGGGTGTTGTTCCCTCAGTTCCATCCCCCCTGGCCTCCACCACCCCTGAGCCCCTTGACAAGGCCTACCGCCCCACCAACCATGAGAGAGGGGCAGTGGAAGGCCAGGTGGAGGTGGTAGCTCAGACCCAGGAGGTCAAACTGAGACAGAAACCCCCCACGGGGCGAAGGAGCGCCCACGCCATGCGCCACCCCCACTACACCCTGCCTGTAGATGGCACAGAACCCCCTGTGTTTCCCCCTGACCCCCACAACGCTGCCCCCGCCCCTCGCCCCTCAGGAGATGGTGCCCCGCACCGTACCAATGGCAACCTGGCCCCCTTGTCTGTAGAGGATGACGCAATGGCCTCCATTCCCTTTATAGGTAAGCACCTCCACCACCCCACACACCTCCTCCTCTTCCTCTCCCTACCCCTCCATGTAACTTGCAGACCTCATCACTCCCACTTCTGTTTATGACACAAACATATTCCTCCTGATTGATCTTACTGGAACTTACTGGAAACAAACTGTTTGTAAAAACAAACAAGAAGCTTACCAGAAAGATTGACCAGAAAGATGGGAGGACGTAGACTATGACTTGGCCAGTATTTAGAGAATAGAACCCTTCTCTCTGTGCCCTTCATTTCCTCTGTCGGTCTCTGCCTGTGTGGCCAGGCTCCGGGCTTCTCCTTACTCTGTCTCCAGTCTGTGTCTTTGTTTGTGTTGGGTAATACTGGCACTTCCCGCAGACATGCAGACGGTATTAGTAGTGTTTGATTGAATCATAATTTACGGGACTTCACTAACCCCCCCCCCCCCTCCTCCTCCTCCTCCTCCTCCTCACCCAGTCTCTCAGACCGAGATGAGGTGGAAGCTGACTCTATGTCTCACTAGCGTGTGTCTGTGATCACAGAGTACGTCTGTCTGTCCACCTATCTGTCAGTCTGTCTGCTTTCACTACAGGGAGAATATCTTTCTCTCTCTACGTCACTGCCCTTTTAGTTCCAGCCAAGTTGGGTAACAGGTAGCCTAGCGGTTAAGAGCGTTGGGCCAGTAACCCAAAGGTTGCTGGTTTGAGTCCCCCAGCCGACTAGGTAAAAAATCTGCCAATGTGCCCTTGAGCAAGGCACGTAACCCTAATTGCTCCTGTAAGTCGCTCCGGATAAGAGCGTCTGCTAAATGACAAAAACATTGAATAATAGTATATATGAATTGGTTGAAAATCTAATAATAACCATAACTTTTGGCATTATGCCTGGATCTACTGAGGTGACCCTCTGGGCTTTGTAACTGTTTGAACGTTTGTGCATTTGCGTACTACGTGTGTGTTCTACTGTCATCACACATTTGTATATGCGTATGTATGTATGTATTGTGTGTGTGTGTATGTGTTTGTGAAAACAGAACAGGAGGTATCGGGTCGTGTCTCAGCTTGTTGCCTCTGCTCTGCTGCTGAAAGAACACATGATGAACATATCAGAGCCTCACTAAATAGCCAACTACTCCAACATGTACAGTACTAATCAACAGACCATAAGCCTCTAGCCCTACGGTCAAACCACGGGCAAACCAACCAACCACAGCTAAGGCAGGACCAGGCCAGGGCCAGATGCAGTACCTATAGGAAGTCTACACCCCCTTGAACCTTTTTCACATGTTGTTGCATTTACACAGTGGGATTGAAATAGATTTAATTGTGTTTTTTGTTGTTGTCATTGATCTACACAAAATAATCCATATTGTCAAAGTGAAAAGAACATTTAGCCAATTTTAACAAATGAATAAAAATGGAATAACTCAAATATACTTGTTGCCTAAGTATCTAGCCCCTTTGTTTAAGCAAGCCTAAATGAGTTCAGGAGTAAAATGTCTCTTAACAAATCACATAAGCTACATGAACTCACTGTGTGAAATAATAGGGGTTGACATGATTGAGTGACCAACCCTTCCTCTGTCCCCCATACATACCACATACGTATTATCCCTCAGTCAAGTATTGAATTTCAAGCACAGATTGAACTACAAAGACCAGGGAGCTTTTCTAAAGCCTCATAAAGTAGGGCAGTGATTGGTGGATGTGTAACAATAACAAATCAGACATTGAATATCTCTTTAAGCATGGTCAAGTTAATAATTATGCTGTGGGTGATGTATTAAACCACCCAGACACATCAAAGATACAGTCGTCCTTTTGAACTGAGCTACAGGACAGGAATGAAACTGCTCAGGGATGTTACCATGAGGCCGGTGGTGATTTTAAAACAGTTACAGAGTTCAATGGCATTTATGGGAGAAAACTGAAGATGGGTCAACAACATTGTAGTGACTCCACAATTACTGACCTAAATGACAGGGTGAAAAGAAGAATACAAATATACAGAATGAAAATATAGCTTGTATATGCGATAAGGCATGAAAGTAATATTGCAAAAACAACACGGCAAAGGAATGCACTTTTTGTCCTAAATGCAAATCCTTATGTTTGGTCCAAAACATCCCTGAGTTACTGCCTCCTTATTTTCAAGCATGGTGGTGTCTACATCATGGTATGGATATGCTTGACTTCGGGGAAAAGAGTGACCAAGTTACAGTTTTGACTTAAATCTGCTTTAAAATCTATGGCAAGACTTGAAAATTGCTGTCTAACCATGATCCCCAACACCTTGACAGAGCTTGAAGATAATTATTTTTTTAAAGGATAACGGGCAAATGTGGCACAATCCAGGTGTGCAAAGCTCTTACAAGACCGCTGTAATCGCCTGCCAAATATGCTTCTAACATGTATTGACTCAGGGGCGTGAATACTTAACTGATCAAGTCACACTAGTGTTTTATTTTTCATTCATCTTTGACTTTAGAGTTTAGAGTATTTTGTGTAGATCGTTGAGAAAAATGACAATGAAATCCATTTTAATCTCACTTTGTAACACAATAAAATGTGACAAAATTCAAGGGGGGGGGGTGTAGACTTTCTCTAGGCAAGGTAGGCTACTCCCTCAGATGGTCAGGACAACAACCTAGGTCAGCAAAGTGCAAAGCATATTCAAATGAGCTGCGTCGGAAACGTGTACCTACGTTTGAAATGGGGAGATCGATAGATGCCTTCAATGTGGGGCCAAGCTGTGACGGAACCTAGAGAGAGAGGGAGACCTATAAATGAAATGATTTAATAGGGAAGAGAACCAGAAAACGGAGAAACGTCTTGCTCCTTCTCTTCCCTCCTGCTCAGAGCAAAAATGTACCGAAACCAGGCAGTCAGGGCGGCAAGCTGAGGCACGTTTCAAGACCAAAGACTGAAACTTAAAACTTCTCTCTTGCTGTTTCTCGATCTCTCCATTTTTGTTCTCTCCCTGATAGGATCTGTGATCTGGTTGTTTGGGAGCATGATTTAATAGGCTGCTGTTCTGTTGACCGTAGATGAAGAGGCTGTGTAGTAGACGGACACACAAAAAGCACAGAGTCTGTGCAGTCCAGGACGGTGGTTGAATTCTCTTGCCCTCTAGTATCGGTAGTTTGACTTGGCGTTCTCTATATGGTGCTTTCACTCACTGTAGTCTCCTTTTGAATAGTGTTGGTAGCTTGCGGTAACAAAACCAATGAAAGGAATTGCATATTGGAGCATTTTTACTGTAAATCCTAGGACTGGGTCTCATTAGGATGGCAGGTTATACTGTACCCCCTGAGCCTCCTTTTTTGGGGAACCCAGTATTGTAGATGATAGGACAGGAGGCCTGGTGGTAGTGGAACCCCCTGTGAGGCACAGTACAGTAGGGGTCCAGACTGTCTCTGTCACACTGCCAGCCTCAAGCATTGCACTCTGTGCCCACCGCCCTCAATGCTGCCTTTGTGTACCACTATACCCTCCCCACAACAGACACACAGAGCCACTACCCTCCAACAACACATATATATACACACACACACACACACACACACACACATACATACACACACACACACACACACACACACTGAGCTGGCCAAAACATGGCCTATGCTCTCAAAGAAGAAATCTCTCTTTCACCCTCTGTCTGTGTCTCTGTGTGAGCGGGTGAGGTCATGGCGTCTCCTATAGAGAAGTGGTAGTAGGCTGTAGGAGTGTGCTGTGGTAGTATAGAGCCCTGCTCCATTCTAAGGCCGGTATTGTGGTGGCTCCCACCCAGGGCTCCTCTCTCTACTGGCTCTGCTGTTCTGGTTCTGTTAATGATGGCCTTTGTTAAACCCACAGGCAGCGAGAGCGGCTATTTCTGGGCTCGGCTGTAAACAGGCAGATTCCACATCCCAGATTGGGAATGTTTCCGCCCCTTCTCCTACTGCCTCTGTTGGGCTGGCCCTAGCACCGAGACGAGAAACGGACGGATACGGAGAGAAGAGGAGGTTGTGAGGGAGGTGTCGAGAAACAGAGGGGAGCAGGTGGAAGACAGTGAAAGTGGAAGCAGATAGGAATAAAGGGGAGAAAATGATGTCTGTGGAGAAGTATGTTTGTTCAGAGAAGAAACATGGGGGAGAGAGGGACGAGTCTTGCATGACAAGTTATGTTTTGAGCACCTTGTATAACAATACAAGAAAGCACACCATTAAGTTTCAAAAGTGCATGTTAAGCCTATAGGGGCTGGTTTCGAGTTGAGAGCCAAGTTGGTTTTGAGCCATTGCTTCCATTTGAGACTGAAGATCTGCTGCCCTCTGCTGTTGAGACAGGCGCAGCAGCCGTGGTTATTAGTGAGGCCAGCATTAGGACCTGAAGCTACAAAAGTTAAAAATGGGCAAAACCTTACCCTTCCCTCTCTACATGCAAACACTAGTCTGGTCCATAATCCTTTGTGTCAGTCAGAAAGTGTGTTGTGGCTGGCTGGTTTCACATCCCCTTGTGTGTGTTTTAGACTGGTTGAGATGAACGTTGCATGGTTATCTTGGACAAGGTTGGGTAGGTTACTTCATATACTTCATATAATGTTTATAATGTTTTCATACCCTACATTACTCATCTCATATGTATATACTGTACTCTATACCATCTACTGCATCTTGCCATCTTGATGTAATGTATCACTAGCCACTTTAAACAATGCCACTTTATATAATGTTTTCATACCCTCCATTACTCATCTCATATGTATATATTGTACTCTATATCATCTACTGCATCTTGAATATGCCGTTCGGGAATCATTCATTCATATATTTTTATGTACATATTCGTATTCATTCCTTTACACTTGTGTGTACAAGGTAGTTGTTGTGAAATTGTTAGTTTATATTACTTGTTAGATATTACTGCATGGTCGGATCTAGAAGCACAAGCATTTCGCTACACTCGCATTGACATCTGCTAACCATGTGTGTGTGACAAATACATTTGATTCAATTTTTTTTCTAAATGACATGCGTTAGTTACTCGTTATCTGTCCACAATTGTAATCAGTAATGTAACTTCTGGATCACCCAAACTGTGTAACAATCTGATTACTTTCAGTTGCTTTTAGACTACTTAAGACGCATTAGAAGAAGACAAAAATGAATATTACCAATTGAACGACATCTATTGCAGGATAAACCAACTTTAGAGTTTACATAGCTGGCCAGACATGGATGTTGCCTTTTGCTTTATGGTGTATGTAGGCCTCTTTTAACCCATTGCTTTGTACTTTGATACAGATAAGATTCACGTTTTGATGTCACGCGCACAACAGTGAAATGCCTTTCTTGCGAGCTATAAACCCAACCATGCAGTAATCAATAATTAGAGCAAAAGATAACAAGGTAGAACAAAAACACACAAGGAAAAAAATCATAGATAAGAAGAATACGAGAAAGTAAGGAGCTATATACAGTGTCAGTTCCAGGTCCAGTAGCTATATACATGGTCAGTTCCAGGGTCAGTAGCTATATATACAGGGTCAGGTCCAGGATCAGTAGCTATATACAGGGTCAGGTCCAGGATCAGTAGCTATATATACAGGGTCAGGTCCAGGATCAGTAGCTATATACAGGGTCAGTTCCAGGGTCAGTAGCTATATACCGTGTCAGTTCCAGGATCAGTAGCTATATACTGGGTCAGGATCAGTAGATATATACTGGGTCAGTTCCAGCCTGCAACTTCCAGGGTCAGTAGCTATATACAGGGTCAGTTTTAAAACCATATTTACAATGTGCAGGCATACTGGATTGATAGAGGTGTGTGTGTATATGTGTATATATATATATATATATATGTCGACCGATTATGATTTTTCAACGCCATACCGATTATTGGAGGACCAAAAAAGCCGATGCCGATTAATCGGCCGATTTTTTTAATTGTATTTTCTTTGTAATAATGACAATTACAACAATACTGAATGAACACTTATTTTAACTTAATATAATACATCAATAAAATCAATTTAGCATCAAATAAATAATGAAACATGTTCAATTTGGTTTAAATAATGCAAAAACAAAGTGTTGGAGAAGAAAGTAAAAGTGCAATTGTGTGCCATGTAAGAAAGCTAACGTTTCAGTTCCTTGCTCAGAACATGAGAACATATGAAAGCTGGTGGTTCATTTTAACATGAGTCTTCAATATTCCCAGGTAAGAAGTTTTAGGTTGTAGTTATTATAGGAATTATAGGACTATTTCCCTCCTATACCATTTGTATTTCATTAACCTTTGACTATTGGATGTTCTTATAGGCACTTTAGTATTGTCAGTGTAACAGTATAGCTTCCATCCCTCTATTTAGCGCACGCTAACTAGCTAGCCATTTCACTTCGGTTCCACCAGCCTAATCTCTGGAGTTGATAGGCTTGAAGTCATAAACAGCACAATGCTTGACGCACAAAGAAGAGCTGCTGGCAAAACGCACCTAAGTGCTGTTTGAATGAATGTTTACGAGCCTGCTTCTGCCTACCACCGCTCAGTTAGATACTGTATGCTCAGTCAGATTATATGCAACGCAGGACACGCTAGATAATATCTAGTAATATCATCAACCATGTGTAGTTAACTAGTGATTATGGTTGAATGATTGTTTTTATAAGATAAGTTTAATGCTAGCTAGCAACTTACCTTTTCTTACTGCATTCGCGTAACAGGCAGTCTCCTTGTGGAGTGCAATGAGAGAGAGGCAGGTCGTTATTGCGTTGGACTAGTTAACTGTAAGGTTGCAAGATTGGATCCCCCGAGCTGACAAGGTGACAATTTGTCGTTCTGCCCCTGAACGAGGCAGTTAACCCACCGTTCCTAGGCCGTCATTGAAAATAAGACTTAGTTAAATGAAGGTATATTTTTAAAAAATCGGCAAATCAGCGCCCAAAAATACTGATTTCCGATTGTCATGAAAACTTGAAATCGGCCCTAATTAATCGGCCATTCCGATTAATCAGTCAACCTCTAATATATATAGGGGTAAGGTGAGTAGGCATCAGGATATATGATAAACAGTAGCAGCAGCGTAAATGAAGATTTGTATGTGAGTGTGTGTGCGTGTGTGTGTAAAGTCAGTATAAATGTGTGCGCATGGTATGTGCGTTGTGGAGTGTCAGTGTGTGTGATTGTGTAGAGTTCTATGAGTGTGCATAGAGAGTGCAAAAACATATATACAAGGGTCTATTTAGCAGTCTTTGAAAATTAGCTGTTTGGGAGCCTGTTAGTGTCAGACTTGATGCAACGGTACCTCTTGCCGTGCGGAAGCAGAGAGAACAGTCTGTGACATGGGTGGCTGGAGTCTTTAACGATTTCCCAGGCCTTCCTTTCACACCGCCTGATATAGAGGTCCTGGATGGTAGGGAACTCAGGCCCAGGGATGTACAGGGCTGTCCGCACCACCCTCTTTAGCTCTATGCTGTTGGCATACCAAGCAATGACGCAGCCCGTCAAGAAGCTGTAGAACTTGAATTTCAGGGCCCCATGCCAACCTTTTTCAACCTCCTGAGGGGGATGTGTGTGGATCATTTTAAGTCCTTAGTGATTTGGATCCCGAGGAACTTTAACCTCTGATCCCGCTCCACTGCAGCACCGTCGATGTGGATGGGGGCCTACTCAGACCCCCATTTCCTGTAGTCCACGATCAGCTCCTTGGTCTCAGTGACGTTGAGGGAGAGGTTGTTATCCTGGCACCACACTGTCAGGTCACTGACCTCCTCCCTGTAGGCTGTCTCGTCGTCACCGGTGATCAGGCTTACCACCGTCGTGTTGTCAGCAAACTGGATGATGTTGTTGGAGTGGTGCGTGGACTGGCCGTGGTGTGTGTACAGGGAGTACAGGAGGGGACTAAGCACACACCCCTGTAATACAATTTGTCTGTATCGTGACATTAAAAAAAAAAAAAGTCTGTCAGATTTCCAGTCATTCCAATTCATTCAATACCCCTTGATCTTCAAGAATTGGACTTGGAAATATAGATTAGCCAAACAGTTTTACCTGAGCATGACGCAAAAACAAAGGACTTATTAGCCTACTCTGTTTATAATCATTTGAGGACAGAGAGAGAAGAATCATTTGTAGCTGTGTTAAGCCTATCAAAAGTCTGCAAGTTTGAGCATGTGTCCGTTAGGCCTGTGGATTTGTTTTTTTTATCAGGACGAATTAGATTGAACCATAAAAGCCCCACTCGTGGTCTTCTTAAATGAAGCTTGTTTTTGACAGTATGTGGAGCACAATACCACGGTGGCGTATTGAAGGGAGTGAGTCTCTCAAACTGTTATTCCAAATGCTGGGATCTGCACCATGCAGCTGTTGCAAGAGCAACTGGCTGTCCACCAGTCGCAAAAACAATACGTGATAGGCAGCTTGAAACTCTTACATTCAACCATTATTGGGTCAAAATACACAGTCACCTACAACGACGACAACCCGTAAGAAACAAATAGCTCGAGCTGCAGTGTGTGTCACATCAATGCGTCATCTATGTAGATATCAATTCTAAGTGATATCCGTGTCGCCCGCAGGCTACACCGCTGCTGTCGTCCTCGCCTCCAAGCCTTTATTCAAGTAGGATGTAGAATCTTTGGATACAGACATAGCTTGGACTGTAACCTACCGAGGCCTATTCCTGCTCTTTACCCCGCGATCCATCAAACACATTTGGCGTGATCATCATAGTGGTCTCTGATTTGTGGTCGGAGTCGCTCAGGTGGAACGAACTGAAACCTGCTCCTTTTTTAAACGCTGATTTCAATGTCTTTGAGAACAGAAAGGTGTCAAAGATTTTTTTCGGTAACATCCTTTCTGAATTTAAAAGTAATCCTATAAGTAATCATCTAGTTTTTCAAAGGACTCTGTAATCCGATTACAATATTTTTGCTGGTAACGTAACGGATTACAGTTAGTTTTTTGTTGTTGTAATCAGTTATATGTAACACGTTATATGTAATCCATTACTCCGAAACCCTGATCTTGGATATATTACTTATGGTTGTTTTGTGCATTTCTGCCATTCAACCTTGAAATGACAGCTAACCAAGACATTATCACTGCAAGCAAGACATAGTTTCCTTTTTGTGTGTGTGTAGTGCACTCATACAAACCAACACAAGGAATCACACACACCCTTACACATACTTCCCAACACGCTAGTTGATAAAGAACTGAAACCGAGCGTTATTACATGGTACCAAAGCCTTTTCCGTTTCTATTTGAAGAGCTCTTCTCATGGAGGCAACAGACACAGGTACACCATTAGGGCGTTGGTTTAATCTCACTTTATACCGTTTTACTATCCACCTTATTATTTTGTCTATTGTCCGTGTGTGTGTGTGTGTGTGTTTTTTATTTATTTTTTATTTTTGACGCAATAGAGCTGTAGTATTGCTCATTTACAGTTACGTTATTGAAGTTCTACATTGCAGTTTAGTCTTAGTCTTTCGTCTTTTCTGAGTATTTTCTTCCACTCTCTCTTTGAGGATGCTTCATAGAACACATGTTATAATCTGTGTGCATTGTATTTACGTGTTAGGAGGACAAAGAAAGTGGGTACGTAAGTAATGTAAGTAATGTGTCGTGTCAATGGTTCTCAGAGAACGTGAGCATTCCGTGTGAAAACAGTATCTCTGTCCTTTATAGTAACCCTGTCGCAGTACCTCATCGCTCTCCCATCCTCCCTCTATCCTTCCCTCTCCTCTTCCCTCTATCCTTCCCTCTCCTCCTCCCTCTATCCTTCCCTCTCCTCCTCCCTCTATCCTTCCCTCTCCTCCTCCCTCTATCCTTCCCTCTCCTCTTCCCTCTATCCTTCCCTCTCCTCCTCCCTCTATCCTTCCCTCCCCTCCCCTCCTCCCTCTATCCTTCCCTCCCCTCTTCCCTCTATCCTTCCCTCTCCTCCTCCCTCTATCCTTCCCTCTCCTCCTCCCTCTATCCTTCCCTCCCCTCCTCCCTCTATCCTTCCCTCTCCTCCTCCCTCTATCCTTCCCTCTCCTCCTCCCTCTATCCTTCCCTCATCTCCTCCCTCTATCCTTCCCTCATCTCCTCCCTCTATCCTTCCCTCTCCTCCTCCCTCTATCCTTCCCTCTCCTCCTCCCTCAATCCTTCCCTCTCCTCCTCCCTCTATCCTTCCCTCTCCTCCTCCCTCTATCCTTCCCTCTCCTCCTCTCTCTATCCTTCCCTCTCCTCCTCTATCCTTCCCTCTCCTCCTCCCTCTATCCTTCCCTAACCCCCCCCCCCCCCCCCCCCCATACAGATGAGCCGACGAGCC